>NW_009952893.1:7667381-7696287 GCF_000747805.2 Chaetura pelagica | reverse complement strand
GGTAAGCAGAAGCTCAATTAGTACATGAATCATTTAAAACCAAATTGAACACAGCAGTCAATAACATTCTTTCAGGAGTAATATTGTGCTTGCAGAGGGATCTATCTACTTAGCAAGGCAGCCTCAGGGCTGCTCTGACCTGTGCCTTAGGGCCAGCACTGCACACAGCAGCCCCAGAATGAGGGGAGGGCTTGGGTAAGGTTTCCTCTTCCTGTGCATTTCCTCCCTCTCCAAACTAGGCCATGTGCTTAGCCAATACAGCTGGAGTTCTGGGCCATCTATCAGCACTTTGTTCCTTAGCTGCTGCTTCACTAGCCACTGCTTAAATCAATGCCATGAGAACATGAAACTGAAATAGTTCATTTAAAAATTTCAGGAGCTTTTTGGTTGTTTTGATTTGGTTTGGTTTTTTTCATTTTTATTCCCCCCGCAACATTTGAATTGGCAGGACAAACTCAACTGGGATGTTGATGGCAAGCTGGGACCAATTGCAGCCATCAGACTCAGGCACTTACTTTCCTAGTTCTAAGCATTTGAGATTAATCCCTTTCCTCTCACAGATTTAAGAACCCAGTTTCTGGGTAAAATTATTACTCCCATCATGTATTGGATTCTAGATCAGTTTGACTGTAAATTTGTATAACAGTTATCATATTGATTTATATTTAATTTTTAAATTTACTTCCTTCCTCTAGTCTGCATCTGTAGATGTAATAATCTGGATCAATTAAGAGGTCAAACTCAGAGAAGTGGCAAAGAATCCTCTGAAGAAAGCACTGAAAATGAGGTCTACAAAAGGATCCAACAGAAAAATATGCCTGCCTTGCACAGAGCAGCATAGGTGAAGAATACCAAGTTAGCACAGACATACCTGGGAATGCTGACTTGTGGCTAAGGGCAGTTTATCCGTATCAGTGCAATATATGTTTGAGCTTAATGTTGTACTGACACAGGTATAATGCTTGCAGCATGACAGCTGGCATGCCAGTGAAAGCACAGATATGGCTCAGATGCCACAGCATCATTGTGCATCAGTCAATACAGATAGTACCAAAGAGGGACTGAGGTCCAGGTTCCATCCTCAAAATTCTTTTCTGCCTATCATCAAGGTCCTATAAAAAAGCTCCTATTTTTCCTTTATATGCACAGCCAGAAGCACCTTAGCCTCAGTAACTTTGAACTTGGTCAAGTTTCCTCATGGAAATCTACAGCCTGGTCAAGAAAAGGGATGAAAAAGGAGGCAACTTTCTGTTCTGCTTTTTAGATGCTAGCTCAGTGGTTAGCACACACAGCAATTCCTGTGTAGACATGTATGGGCTATGAATGTTTAACTTTGCTTCTCACTGCCACTGGCCAAATTCTCAGTCTTGATTTAGGGACTCTGCCCTTTACCCTGCTTGGGGACATGCTTTAAGTGATAACCATGGCAGGTAGAAAGCTAAATAATGAGTTCCCTGTATTACCTAGGAGTAAATGAAGACAAGAGGTTTCATGCTTGCTCCTCCATGGATGTTTGCTCAAAGAGACTGAGTGTGCTCTCTACTCAGGATGCATCCCTCCTCAGTGCTGGGGGTTTGAGACAGGTCAGCCCCTTGAACCAGAGAGAGATTCTGTAGATACAAAATTGGGCTAAGGCTTCCACAAGGGAAAATATATCACTGCTACTATAAAGATCTCATCTTACTCTTTTCAGTGATTTATTTACTGCTAGTGTATAAACCTTTTTGTCCCTATATGAACTGTAAATGGTAGTCACATTTTTTTCAGATATGACAGTCTCATGCAGTAGGTTATTTTTTTCCATTAGAACACATGCCATTAAATCCATTATCCTTTCCAGTTTCTCTGTCAGTGCAATCTATCTCTTTGCTTTGGTACAGTTAATGCCACTATTAATTAATTTTTTCCTTAATTCAAACTTTGTATATTTTAGAAATAAAATGTAGAGCTTGTAATAAGCTGAACTAACAGATTTGAGATCAAAGACTTAGATCCTTTGAGATACACAGGCACTGAATTACTATTCTGGTACCCAACTTCCATTGATTTTAGTAGTACTTGGGTGCCAAAATATATTTGACGGTTGGCGCCAAAATTTAGATTCACATAAATAGCTATAGAGTGAAGTTCCCATCAATAGATTAATTTTGAAGAGTACTGTGTCCAAAGGTGTTAGACCATAGTGCATTCAGTTACAGAGCTTGCTGCGTGGATGTGAGCATAACTCTACTTGCAAGCATAGCTTTGTGATAGAACAGAAGTTTCTACCCAGCTGATGGCTGAGCAGGCAGTTCCACCAACACTTTATAGGCAGTTGGAAAGAGCTACTCACTCCCTTCAAAACCCTCACCAATGTGCAGAGATAAAAATAAGAATTTTCCATCTGTAATTAATTATGTATTCAAAATTATGAGAAGGTGGAGGAACTTTTCCAATTTATAAAGAACACTTAGCTTAGTCTGCATCTTGTCTTCTTGCATTCTTTCCTGTGGATAGGAGAGAGCAGCTGTTCTGCTGAAAATGGTTGTGTTTTTTTAAACACTGTGGCAGAAACAGCAAAAATTTGTGTGATAGGCTGCAGCACTGCACTGTTTTCCTTTCCATGGGGTAGCAAAGAGTGGCATGCTGCCCGTCCCAGCACAGCACAGCATGCCACTTCAAGCCTAGAAGCTTAAATGAAGCCATGACTCTGAAGTTAAGGATTGCTTAAGTGGTCTGTTGTATTGGGTCATAGTGCTAAGTGTTTTATCCAGATCAAACTCCAAGGTAGGCTTGCAAAATGGAAACATTTTTCTTCCAATAATACTGTAATGTTTTGTGTTGTGTCATCATATTGCACTGTAATATTTTTCAGATAAAAAAGCAAAATGCCTAATGAATTAATAAAAAGCATTCCAGCGGAGCAGCAGCTTTAGTGGAGGCTGAGCTTTCTTTATTCCACAGAAAAAGAAGCAGAAAGTAAGTTCTTGCCAGTTACAGGATGATGTAGCCCTATAGACATGCTGGAGCAGGCACTCTGCTGCTCCCTTCTTACATTAGGGGTCACCTGCACCACTTAGCCTCATTACCACCGAGGACACGAGTCACGTAGGACTGACAGAGCACTCTCAGTTGTATACCTCATCATCTGAAATGAAGGAATATTAAAGAAGCTTGACACTCTACTTCAAAGGTCAACAAATAACTCTCAGCATCTCCATATATAAAGCAAATGACAGTGGACAATGGCACAGCTTTGTCTCTTGTGCTGGTCGTAGTTCAAAGCAAAGTGACAGGAAATAATGAGGTTTAAATTGGTGGATTGGTTTGTGTGTACTGGGAATTAACTTGTAATACACATTGCACCCAAATTACAGAACTTTAGAGAAGAGCAGCTTTAAAGCCCTGACTGCAAAGATACCTGATTACCAAAATACTGGTATTCTTCATTACTGTCCCACGGTCACTTTTCATAAACTTTGATTAAAATCTTAAACTACCTTGCAATATACTTTAATGGTATTAGAAAATTAACACTGCTTAAAACTGATTTTAGTAAGGTGAGTGGTAGAGAAATTGAAATGTATCAGCTAAGATCTCGTCCAAATGTTAGTTTTGCTAATACATCAGGATCGATATTTATGAATTAAATAAAATGAAAAGAAGCAAAGGATGACTCGTGCATTTATGCATGCATTTTTAAACAAAAGAATGGGATGAAATACCTGTGCTGTTTACATCCTTCCAAACACCCTCCATAAAAATCCAGATGTAGATTGCACAGAGAAAATGAGTGGCAGCACAGAGACCTTCGTGTCGCCATATGTCTCCCTGTGACGTGAGGAACTACCATGCAGTCACTAACATGTTCAGAGGTCATAGACAGTAGGTAGTGAGTTCAGCAGCAGTGAGCAACGGAAATGACAGGATCCTCTGCATCCTTCTAAATCTACTGCTCTTTTCTCTTGCCCTTTCTAGTTATTCTAGTGGGTACTTCTTTTTTGCCCCAGGAAACTCAGCCTGAGCTTACATGAAATGGGGCTAGCAGTGTGACAGCACAAGTGCTGTAAGCTTGACAGGATCAAGGATTCTTAGGCACAGGATTCAATATAAATTAAGCTGTACATAAATAAAGACTCTTACTCTGGGAAAGAGACAATTCAGGTGAGAGAAAGGACAGAACAATACAATTAATAGTTATTACACCAAAGCACCTTTATCACAAGCACATAATATTATTAGGTTGAAGACAGTAATTTGAGCAAATAGTTCCATTCACATGCTTTATTTGAAGTAGGCTCCATGAGTCTACTTAGTGTGCTGAAGGAGGCATATTTTTTGGGCCTCAGAGTTACCACTGCCTTGGCTCTTTTTTTTTCTTTCTCTATTCATCCCTCCCCCACTCCTGCTGAGCAAAACATGAAGATGACATCTGACATTGCGTGATCAATTCCAAACATTTAAAATCTTAAACATTTAAAATACCAGAAAGATTGACTTGTCTAAAAAAAAATCAATGTGCTGAACTATTTCCAAATTAAAATAGCATTCCTCCTGATTTTTCTGTGTGTAAATTGCATTGTTTGAGGAGGTTATCTGTTAACCATGATGCCTTGAAGTTGCTCTGTCCATTACAAAAGAAAGATTCCTTTTCACATAATCATATACCTCCAGGAGCTGAGGCATTGCAAAAGGCAGTGGTGCCGTGCAAAAGGCAATAGTACTGTGTTAGTTCCTTGGCTGACTGCCCTTCTTGAATCTATCCTTTCTCACTGGGTACCCTTGAGAGTAATATCACTTTATTTTTTTTTAAGATTTTTTTTCCCCACTATTACCCCTATCTTCAAAGTGCAAATTTCTATTTAAGCAGGTGTTTCCTTCTGTAAGTCAAAAGCTGAAGCTCCAACAGTGCCTTCCTCATGATCAGGGAGATGTAGCTTCCTCTCCTGCCCTCCAGAAGGACTCCATCCCTATTTTCATTTTCAAATTATTTGTTGGTTACTGAACAGCACCTCAGGCTGTCAATCTCTGAAGAGGCACAGTGTCAGAGGGATGGAATATCTGCTGCTATGTATTTAATCACATGGTGCAATTTTCATCAACCTGCAAAAAAACCCACATTAAGCTAGAGGACAGATCATGCTACAGCTAAATTGTGATCTTGCTTTTGAGATTAAAATTGGATATTAATGTTCATGTTGCAAAAGAGGACTGTACCTTACAGTACCTACATTAATTATATATAGTTTGTTATTTTATAATATATCTATCTGCATATTTCAGAGTATTTGTCCATTTTATTACATTTCTGATCAAGACTAATGCTGCCTAAAAAAATCTAGCAACACAATGAAAAAAATTATATGGAAAAATCTTGCCCTCTATTACAATTGCTATCTGCTCTACTTTTTGGAAACCACATCAAATTAGTCTTGGGCCATGGTAATCTTAATTATATCTTGGAATAGATGATGTTGGAAATATATTGAATAAACTCTTTTGGTGAGATTGCCTTTGCCTCTTAATGCAAAATCTCTATGTTCATATGCTTGCATTATTTAAATTACAAAAGGCAGGCATCTGAAAAATTGGATGCTTTGTTGGGCAGTCATATTCATGAAAATTCATTCAATTGTGAGAGGGTCAAAAAAACAGGGAGAGGGGGAATCTCCTTGCTGTTCAAAATGTAACACGAACTGCACCATTTCATTTAAGCAGCAAAATGCATAGACTAAAAAATAAAGTTTTATATGATCATAAAGATTCATTTTTGGAATTTGGCATACTTTTAAATAAAGAGCAGCTGTAACCCAATATATTTAGCTGTTTTATTTCAAAAAGACAGGAAATAGGGTCCATTCTAATAGATGACACAAGCACTCTGCATATCGAGTGGCTGATGCTATTTGTGAAAGTGACGAATGAGAACATCACCGGCTCCAATGCTTTTCTTCTGCCCAAAGTTGCATCAAATTGAAATGTTTTCTCTGTACACAACTAAAAACTTGATGAAGTTTTTACCTTATCTCAGTCGGCCTGGGAGAAGTGTGAAATAAAGCATGACTTCTCATGGTGGATCAGTTCCTAGCACCTATCACTTGGCAAGGTGAGTCTGAATGCTGGCACGGTAGCATCAGCTGGGTGCTCACTGTCTTGCAGTGTTCGCAGAAAGGGGGAACTTGCAGAGCTGCTCCAGGGAAAGTGGTCAGGACATGTGCATGTGTAGTGTAGGTATTTGCAACTGGCAGGGTCATCTATGCTACTTGTGCCAAGATACTATGATAAAAGGGCATTGGTGACAGTAAGCATTACCATGGGCTATGTGAGGGCAAAGCCCACAGAGCCCCAGAGCCTAACCAGACACAAGGCTCTCAACAATTCAAGAAGTGCCCTCTTGCTATAGTAACTGTCTGAGACCAGCCAGTATTACTCAGACCCAAGTCAAAGGACTTTAAAAATGTGGATTTCTAGGCATTCATCTCTAATCTTAGTGAACAGTGTCTAAGCTTCAGATGAAACTACCTCTTGATCAGATTGGCTAGAGGAAAATCTTAAACACTTGCCACTGTTGACCCCATGAAGCACTCATCATGTTAGACATTGGTGGCATTCACTCTTGCAAAAGGAAAAAGTGGTTTCAGGCCTAGAATCATCAGCAGTTGCAATTCAGAGCTCTGTTTTGGCCTTATCACCATTATGTCAGAGCAGCTGTCACAACAGGCACTGCTAGTGAGGAGGTGACAACCCTCTCAGCCCCACAAGTAGGTGTAGTATTGATGTGACGTATTTGACTGACACTCAGATGAACTACCAGTAGCAATTGTAGCTCCACCACAACATCAAGCAATAGAGATCATTGTTTTAAGTTCATTTTTTACGTGTAAGATGCTTGCTCCCCTCTCTCAATGAGATTTTGCCCACCCTCTTTAAAGTCTATTTAGGTATGCTGGCATTCAATACAAATTATTTGCCTCTTTCCTTCTTGTGATACAAGACAGAAGTTCTCTTTCATTGTGTAAGTCTTTATGTTAAATTTTTGTCTTTAAAAGTTTCTTACCCTTTCATAGAAGTAATTATCATTTGATTAGAAATCAGGCATGTATTTTAATTGTTTTTTTAATGGAAGAGATTTTTGAAAATGCATTTCCTGCAGTTTAACACCTTTACTCCTCTCTGTAATCAGTTATGTGTTTTGGCTTCATAGAAGGGTCTTTGTTTACAAAGAAACTTTCCAAGTAATGAAAGTACTTGCATTTGCCATAAGACACTCAGGAATAAGAAGGAAATGTTCCTCAATGTCAGCCTTGAAGAAAACCATGTTCCCTTTCTTTTTATATTACAAAATGGAAAAAAGAGAAAGAAAACTCTTAACCTGATGCCTTTAAATTCTGGGGTAATTTTTTTCTTCCTTTTTAATTTATTTGTTTTTTTTCTAGGAATAATAGAGAGAAGAAAGCTGATTGCTCTACATCAGGAAACATATGAGATGTGTAGACGTTTGCAAACCAATACAGAAAGTTCATTAAAGACTTCCTAGAAAGTGTGCAGCTTAATATTTTCTTTATATATTTTAGCATAAGTAACACAAATATTGGAGGTGCACAGCTAGAAACAGTCAGTTGAGAAGACATAAAAAATGTCAGTCACAGTCCGACAGACATCCTCCAAGTGAAAACAGAACTGCCAAGTATGCAAGAGATATCATGATTTTTCTTCTCATATACTGAGAATGTTAGCTTTTCTGTTGCAGAAGGGTCCTGGAACTCAAAAAATGCCTTCACCCATGTTCAGAGTTCCTTAGTCGGGAGGGATTTTATGCAATTACTAGAACTGAAAGCTAATATATCCATCTCTGTAAATATACACCCATGACTCACTTCTGGAGCTGCTTATAGAGTTGATTTATGGAAATCCTTAAACAAGAGTCTGTCAGCACTTCATGGCATTGAAGGTTTTTCCATGTTTTGTGCACTGTAGGCTGAAAAAAAATCTCCTCTGTTCCCTAAAATCATTAACTTCCTTCACCTACATCGGCATTTACAAGGAAAGAGCAGAGAAATCTTTCACTTAAAGTTACCAGCCACAAACACTAGTTTCTCAAAGGGACTTGAAGAGTTTCAGCATTCATAAGCAAAAGCAAATAGCTCAATTAATTGTCTTACTACCATCCTCAAATAAAAAAACCTTCCCCCCTCCATTCAGAGTCTACTCAAAGAAGACATACAAATGAATATACTTTCCAAGGCTGAGGAGATACTTGTTATGTAAAAAAAATACATCTTAAAATCTTTCTAATTTTTTCAAAGTATTTATGTACACAATAAGCTACTGCTTATTTGCCACTAAATCAGCCTAAATAGCAACCCACTAGAGTAACAAAAGGGAGTAGTTTGTTAAGTTACCCCTGTTCAGAAAAAAAAAAAAAAAGGCTGTAGAGCATATGCTTAATTTTAAGCACAGGTGGAATTAAGCATGTTCTTCATTTCTTTTCTGAACCAGAACTAAAAACTGAAAACCATTACCATGTAATACTTCGCCATGTTACAGTAAAATCAACTAACTAACTAACTAACTAACTATGTTGCCATCATATTCTTTCATATGATTTCAATATTCTGCTTGAGCAGGGGGTCTGGACAAGATGATCTCCAAAGGTCCCATCTAACCACAGACAATCTGTGATGCTGTAAATACTGTAGAGATGAAAGCATGTTTCAGTTTTGTACTTACTCAAAACATAGGCAATATAAAGCATTGTCACTGTTTATGTAAATAGTCACAAAATTACGAAAGGCAAATGTTTCATTGGGATAATTCATTTTTCTTTATTAAGCTTTGATAAAAAACAGTCCATTTGAAACATTTCCAGCAAGCATTTCAATTCCAAATGCTCAACACAAAAGACTTCATATCAGAGTTCAAACATAGAAAGTTACATCTTATTATAATTTAATATTTAACAAAGGTAATAATTTCTGATTTTTCATAGTTAATTTTACAAAAATAATGTTACATTTATAAAATAAATCAGCTTCCCCCAATAAATTACAGTGGTGTTCTTCTTATTAAAAAAAACAATATATCATACAAAATAGATAACGACTTTTTTTGTCAGATAAAATACTAAAGGATATTTTTCATCCAGTACATTTTGGCAGTGTATGAAAACATTTTATTGTATACTTGATATCCAAAGTACAGTATGAAAACTAAACCCATTAAACTGTTATGGACATTGCTTACAAAAGGCACAGGTGGTCAACTCAGGGACTACTTTTTATTTCCAGTTAAATGTTTTTTTTTTGTCAGACTAATACTGTCACATTTATGCATCTGACTTGATTAATCTGACCCAGTAAAGCCATGCAGATCCAACTTGAGCCAAACACACTTTCTATGACAAATACATAAAAGTGACGCCCATCAGTCAACTTCTGGGCTACTGAGTATCTCACACACATGCTTAACCTTTGTATTTCCACATAAAGTGCTGGTGGACAATTTGTAGAAACAGAACAGTCTGGATACCTGTACAGTTAATGGCAAAAATTTTGGTAATTTATTCTGGCATAAAAACTCATGTAAAGGGGACTTGTAAAAACAGTAATGCATTGAGAAAAAATAAACAGTAACCAGCAAAAAGAAAATCACTCTGAAAGGCAAAAGGTAAACATTAAGAGCTACTGTATGCAGACTTTACAAAGGCAACTATTTTAAAATAAAAAAGAAACACAGCATCTACTTCGTAGTAAGTGTATTCTCATTAAAGTCTTTTGAATGTTCAGGTCAGCTCAGTATTTGCTGTGTTGCATTTCCTGTCTGCAAAAGCATATCCGAAAAAACATAATCAGTTTGTTTGAGCAACTTTTAAAAACCATACATTTAACTACACCATCTTTGGATGCTGTAATTAATTCAGGTGTCTGGTTCAGGATGATCAACATCTCAACTTGCAGAATTTCTGAATTCACTGTTTTCTCTCTGCAATAGTTCAACAAATTGTAGTATTTTATTATCTCTTTGTTTCTTTCTTAAATAACTTCTGGGAAGAAAGTCTCCTTTAAAGTACTAAAGGAAAATAATTGCTGTCTGGAATAAATAAAATGTGCAAAGTAGTGATTTTCTTATGATGTTGTTACTGTATGAACAGATCACTTTATATATCATAATAGATAATTTTCACATATTGTAAATGAGTGAATATATGCCCAAGTGAGCACGTGCCACAAGGTTCCCTTTGTGCAAATCCATGGAGGGTCCAAATCCAGATGGGTTATTACAGACTCCAGGTGCAAAACCTGATCAATATTGGATGCCTTCTGACTGGAAGGCAAGGAAGAAGAGAAGAAGGGGGCTTGTCAGAGTAAATCAATTCATCCCAAGCTTCTGAAACTCTTAAAATCCAGAGAATGAGTATTGGGTATGCTGGCTCTCTTCTGTCTTGAAATACCATGGCTTAAACCAGGAACACCTGGAGCTGAACTCAGGCATTTCTGCTGTGTGAGTTAGTAAGACATACCTCTCCAGACACAGAACTACTACATAACTACAGTTACACTGTAGGTGAAGTTTAGAGTGATTGCTGAAACAGGCATCACCAGCCAGTTAGGCAAATAAACACAATGCCTACATTTACACTAGCAAATCAAACAGTACAAAGTCTATACCTCAGCCCTGAGGTCAAGTGGCATGGTCTGGCCATACTCCTAGTTACGCTCTGTGCCCCTAAAAGAAAGGTGGCCATATCCAAAGCACCCAATGAAAAGTGCCCTAGACTGGCCAAATTGCCAAAATGTCCCCATCAATTGTTTGGGAGAGTACTGGTTAGCTCTTACCAAAAAGCATACCAGTTGCTGTTCTGATTCAGTACTATAAATACCTGCACCCACACCTCAGCACTGTCCAACTGACTGATACAGACATTTCTGTGTAGGCAGATTTTAAGAAGTCCTCAAACATATGTGTACATGCAAGGCCCTCTGATTCATACAAACAGGTAAGCAGGGAAGATTCAACTCCTTTGTTGAACTTTTACTTGAGAAAGATTGTTGTTTCAAATCAAGTTTGTTGGGGTTTTTTTTCAATTAACTGGGTATTTCTGTCCATTATTTTTTCCTTTTTATTTAATGCATATGCTTTGTTTGGTAGCCTACCATTTAACTATTTAAGGAATCTTAGCTTTTGTATGATTAACCCATTTTTTCATGTCTACAATTCACAGCTAAACAAGCACTAACCAGTTCCATCACAATGAAAAAATTATATACACATCTAAAACAATAATATTAAAACAACAACAACTAAAACAGAAAATAAAAAATTAACCTGTGCAGTTAAAAGATCTAAAAATAATACCAGCCCCTATACATGTTTGTCAGACTGCAGTGTCCACAGTTATAGTTGTACATGGCAGTCAGAACAATGAGTATTGCTTTCCAAATCATGAGGTGCTTTAAAAAACACCCACAGTAGTGTCTGCTGAGGAAGTAATTTCTTTTATCATCCTGAGATTTTACATGTGCAAGTGTCCTACCAATTTATCTAGTGCATTAAAAGGAAGAAAGGAAGGAGGCAGGCAGGCAGGCAGGAAGGAAGGAAGGAAGGAAGGAAGGAAGGAAGGAAGGAAGGAAGGAAGGAAGGAAGGAAGGAAGGAAGGAAGGAAGGAAGGAAGGAAGGAAGGAAGGAAGGAAGGAAGGAAGGAAGGAAGGAAGGCAGAGAAACATCACAATGGTTTTGGTTTCAAAATAGATTGCTGTGCAATGACTGAAGCCTGATTTGTAGACATTTTGTATTCTTGTCCAGAGCCTTGAGGAGGTGAAGGTAATGGAGTTTCTGGAGTTGCTGAAAAAGAACATAGAAAGAATTATGTATTATTTCTTCTGACCTATTCTGCACACACATAGACCTAGTACTGCCCCAAAAGAAAGTTCTGGTACATTTGGCATGTTAGGTAAATAGGGTAATTTAGCTATCAGAATTTTCAGTTTATTAAAAATTGTTCATGTGAAACCAATGATATATCAGAATGGTGATGAATTTTTAAAGATAAATTAAATTTCTGTCAAAGTTTCTCACTTAACACTGTTTACATATATGTATGCATATATATACATTTTTAATGCAGAATTATTTTAATTTAAGAATAATGATGAAATAACTCTGAGTGCTGACAGGCCATCATTCTAATTAATATTTTTAACTGTAGTAGTGAAATGTTATGGCAGAAGGCTAACTTGCAACTACTTACAAATCTGTTCTGTATGTACAGGAGCAGACATTGAACTTATGAGGATAGTTTGGCCAGTTAATGGATCTTGGGCTAAGTGAGGATGTACTGGATGATGCATATGACTGGCATCATTAGAAGTACCTGCAAAAATAACATGAACACACATCAATGCAAAAGAGCATGTTGTTGCCAGCTATTTATACTGCAATAATTACATTTCTATAGAGCAAATATTTTTATTGGTAATTTGAATAATTGCTTCTGGGTATTTATTAAACAATTTAAGCAGACTTCAACCATATTAAGTACTGTGTTTATTTTTACTGTTTTGACTGCATTAACAGTGGATTTCATGAAATATTTGTAAGGAATCTTCCATCTGCCTAGGAAATTGTATGTCTAGATACCCAACAATGACTGAGAAGTACACAGCACAATCTAAGGTTGCAGAGATGAGCAGCCAAGACAAGAAGGCTTTATCTAGCAATCATATGACTCAAAGCTTGGCCACTAAGGTGTGGCTGAAGGGTTTGCTTACATCATGATTCTCTCAACATCCCAGTATACTAAATTCAACATAACAACATGGTAAATTTAAGAAGCTGTTAGCTTACCTCCCAATAACATTTCCTGAAGCAAACTGTCAATTTTAACAATTCCAAACAGTTTAACCAATTGTATTTGCTCAATCATTTGCCAAGTGATGCTCTGGAGTGTAGGCAGTAGAAGCAGAAGTTCTCCAAATCTTCCTCGGGAGTCGTACTGACGGTCGTTAATATAATCTTCTAAACTGATCTGAACTTGGAACCGCATGTTCTTAATCTTCATTGGATTACTCAGTCCCTTTGCATCTTAAAAAATGACAAAAACTTATGGTCAAGGCAGATTATGATTTGGGAGGAGCATCTTGCTTTTTTCCATTTTCTTTTTTTTCCATTCAGATCAATAAGATGAGCAGATGCTACATCAACAAAAATTACTTTCAGTATAATCGCATGTACAATAATTCTGAGAGGGTTTTTTTGAAAAGGTACCTGGATCAAAAAACACAATTGCCTTCAAGCAAGCGTACTCATTGTCATCTATTTGAATTTCCTGGAAGGGTCGAACTAGTTCATCTAGAATCCGATTTGCCACTCGGCTGATCTCTACCTCAGTGCTGTTGCGATGGATTATGTAATTGTTGCCTTGGAGAGAAAGAAAGCCAAGATATGGATTGATATACAGACTTTGATGTAATGTGCTTGATGTAATTCATTTTCAAAAACACCTTCTTTTTTCTTCTTAATCAAATTATTTAATATTTTTAAACTAATAACTGTATCATACAGAACTGTTCTTTGCAAGTACAGCAAAGACTATTCCATACTCGAAAACTGAAGCATGGAGCAAGCAGGTCTTTTTCTTTACATAAATCTTAACATTTCCTTTTCCCCCATGAAATTCATATATCCCAAGCCAATTGATTTGTATTTGTCAATGGACAAAAAAGCCTTCTGCAAATGAGGCACCAGAAATGTTTCTAACAGATGCTTCTGTTATTTCTAATAAAGTTTAGAAGCCTCTTAAAATTTTCAGTAATGAATTAATTTTTCCTGCTTCTTTAATTTTAAATTTTGGTTTTGGGGGAGACTTCATCATGGCATTGTAATTCACCTTCTGTCTAGAAATCTTCTAACAGAAGTCATGAGAACAGTGGAAGAGTCATTGATCTTCCAGAACCCACCAAGCAGTTTTTGAAATAAAATATTATTATTATATCCCAACACATCCATGCCAAAATGACTCATACAGGAATCTCCCTTCAAGAATCAGAAATAACCCTTGGAGCCTCAAATTGTTTCTTCTTTCTCTATACATGGTGATGTTGAGTATTGTTTTCTGCTTTCTCATTATTTGTCCCTACTACCCATTAATCCAATAAAACATTCAAATGTTTTCTTTTTATATCTGTTAATTTTAACAGTAAAACTATGTCTAGAGGAAGATCTGTGTTAAGAAGGTAATTTGCCCAGTATTTAATTTGAAAGGATTGCTGGTTAAAGTAGTAACTCCAGAACAAGCCCCTCCTGTCCCTTTAGTTCTCTGATAGGTGTAAAAATAAATTCAAGCTCACTAAGAGCTATGAAAAGGTAGGTGCAAAGAGGAAGGAGAAAGAATATCAGAAAACCCTCTTGTACCACACCATCAATGAAGAAACTAGTGGGAGTCCATATTCCATATACCCTTGCCTCCCATCAAACATACTGCCCAAGAAAGCCTGCACATTTTCTTACAAAACAGCCCAAGTGATGTACCTGTTTAATGAGACCATTTTTGGCAGAGTGCACTTCATACTGGCAGAGTATTGTGTCTGACAGTGCCAACAAATGCCTCATCACATCACTACATGCACAGGGACACATCTCATTATAGTACTGTGCCTCTCTGCTGTGTGAATGAAGGGAAGACACGCTTCCACCACATGACAATGTCCCCTTCCCTAGCAGCCATGCTTTCTTTACATAACCCAGTGAAGGAGCCATTTTAAGTGACCAAGAATACTCTTATGCAGATATGTAAAAATGACCCATCACTGTGTCATGGATATCCCATCTGCCACATGGCAGGGGACAAGAGACATGCGGTTCACATGATGGCCACATGGCAACTGTCAAGGAAGCAGTGAGAATGCTCTTGGGGAAAAAAAAAAAAATAAAAATAATGTAGGGAAGCAGGCTGTCCAATTTTCTAGACTGTACAATCTTCTATGACTATATCGAAGTGCTCTTTAGAAACCTCCATATACATGCTTTCATCAAGACTGAAATAAGTACATGGGCAAAGGATTTTTATTGATTGCTGTTTTGTTCTGGGTTTTTTTATGGGACAAAAGTGCAGAAAGTATGCAGATGTAAAGAGTTGATTTGCCAGGAACTTCCTTGTGTTTTCTTGTATCCAATAAACCTTTAGTCATATTAAATCACAGGAAACCGTCCACCTGCTTTCTCCGGACACATGACTTTATGTCATTAATAGCTACTTAGCATTCACAGAACGCATTGTTTTGATTGTGCCAGAACAGTTGTCCCACTTAAGTGATTACATGGTTGCTAATGTACTATAACATCATCATTATTAATTAAAACAAAACCAATATTTACCTAAAAGCAAAATGTCCTTATACACCATGGACCGTTTTGCTGCTCCAAGCAACAGGTGTTCCCCAGCATGTGCTCTTAGCAGGGCAACCTCAAGAAAAAAAAACCAACACCAGACTCATTAGAAGAAAAAGCAGTAAGTTCCGATAAGTGCAAAATAAATGAGGTTGTATATTACCATGAGCGTATTCAGCTATAGGTACGTGTTTAAGACTGTTAAGATTCTAATGTGAAATGTAAAGTGAATGTAGAAACCTTAACACTGTGCTAACAGCCCACTGTAATTAAATTGTCAACCTCTATCACTTCTGCCATTTGGTATAGATTTTAAACATACAGCTCTGCAAAACACATCACAATAAATACAATACTTGCATTTATTTCCTAGTGCTTATGTCCTTAACAAAGTTTTGTCTGGAATTTTGATTTGATGCTAAAGACACTGGAGGGCTGGAATGAGCTGTTTCAGTGAATTTGGCACTACCACCATTTTATTTTTCCCACCTTGCACCAAAAATGTATATGGCATTTAGAAGAATTTTTTCCCAACAAAGCCAGATATGCTAAAATATCCACTACTGTCAACAAAGAAGAAACCTGAGTCATGCTAGGAAGGCACTTAAAAATGTGGTCATTAATTTAGTCTTTACCACCTATTTACTGTCATTTGTTTTTCTTGTCTGCTTGAAACTTCAGTACTGGCCTATATTTCCCCTAGGAATTCCCCTCCTGGCAAGTATTTTCCTATGCATCCAATTCAACACTTAAGGAATGACCTAAAGATACAGAGCACCTAGGAGTGCTCAATGTGTTAAGACTTCTCAGGTTCTCAGTAGAGTTAGCTTCTCTGCTCTGGCCTGCCCTGTGCTTTGAAAATCAGGCTGTCTTCCAGATCAGGAATTGGTTCTTCAAAACCAGATGGTTAATTTAATAAATAAATGCACAATTCCCCTTACAAAGAGGCTATCACAAACGCAAAAGTGGCATTTGTTTTAACACTTGATACCTTTGTCACTACTCTACTAAGGTAATTAAGGTTCCAGAGTACTTCCCAACACATACTCTTCAAGCACTGCAGGGGTGTTTTCAGCCTACCTGTCTAAGCCGATTTTAATTTGAATAAAAAAATAAAAAAAAATACAGACAGGAACTTTTTAATGAATTCTGCTCCCTTCTTTTTTCTTTCATGCTATCTTAACAATAAAAACAGCAATATTTTTGCTTGCTTTTGTTGCCTTCATGTTGTTAATATATTTAAAATTCTCCTCCTCATTTTAACTTATTCCAGTATGTTCTTGTGCTCACATAGTCTGTGGGTCTGCAAAGACAACATTAAGCTCCTATTTTGGAGGAAGAGTATGAGGGACCAAGCTCATTCTGTGTCTCAAACACAAGGATGATCTAACCCTTCTCGCAGGATTTTGTTAAAAACTGAGGGACTGAAGTGGCAAAAAGGAGGAATTACTCAATTCCACTTCATAGAGTCATTTTCAAGCTGAATCAGATTTGGACTGGAAACAAGAGATCCTGAGCCATGAATTAACCTCCTGAGTTGGAAGGGACCTTAAAGATCATCTAGTTCCACCCCCCATGCATCGGCAGGGACATCTTGTAGTAGATCAGGTTTTTCAGGGCCCCATCCAACCTGCCCTTGAACACTTCCAGGGATGGGGCTTCCACACCTTCCCTGGGCAGCCTGTTCCAGTGTCTCCCCATCCTCACCCTAAAGGATTTCCTCCTAATGTCTAACCTAAATCTCCCTTCTTCCAGTTCTGATCCATTACCTCTTGTCCTCTCTCCCTCTGTCTTTCCTGTAGGCCCCCTTCAAGCACTGGAAGACCACTGTAAGGTCTCCTCAGAGCCATCTCTTCTCCAGGCTGAACAACACTAACTCTCTCAGCCTGTCCTTGTAGGAGAGGTGCTCCAGTCTTTGGATCATCTGTGTGGCTCTTTGGACTTTCTCCATGAGCTCCATAATCTTCTTATGTTGGGGGCTCCAGAACTGGATACAATCCTCAAGGTGGAGTCTCATGAGAGCTGAGTAAAAGGAGAGAATCACCTCCTTTGACTTGCTGGCCACGCTTCTTTTAATGCAGCCCAGGACATAGTTGGATTTCTGGGCTGCAAGTGCACACAGCTGGCTCTTGTTGAGCTTCTTGTCCACCATCACTCCCAGGTCCTTCTCCTCAAAATTGTTTTCAATCCATTCTCCACACAGACTTTATTTGTTCTTGGGATTGCCCCAACCCAGGTGCCGGACCTTGCACTTGGCCTGGTTAAACTTCATGCGGTTTGCACAAGCCCGTGTCTCAAGCCTTTCTGACATCCCTTCCCTCCAGCGTGTTGACCTCACCACACACTTTGTTGTTTTTGGCAAACTTGCTGAGGGTGCACTCAAAGCCACTGTCCATGTCACCCACAAAGATGTGAAATAGCACCGGTCCAAGTACTGACCCTTGGGGAATACCACTCATCACAGGTTTCCATCTGGACATTGGGCCATTGATTACCATTCTCTGAGTGTGACCACCCAGCCAGTTGGATCCATCCATCGAACCTTTACTGTTGTAGTGTTGATCCCAGGATGTCATGTGGGACAGTGTCAAAGGCTTTGCACACGTCCAGGTAGTTGCTGCTCCTTTGTCCACTGACGCTGTGCCTCCATCGTAGAAGGCCACTAAATTAGTCAGGCAGGATTTTTCCCTGTTGAAGCCATGTTAGCTGTCACCAATCACCCCTTTGTTTTCCACGTGCCTTGGGAAGAGCGTTCAGGGGGATCTGCTCCATGATCTTGCCAGGCATAGAGGTGAGACTGACTGGTCTGTATTTCCCTGGGTCTTCCTTTTTTTCCCTTCCTGAAAATGGGAGTTATATTTCCCCTTTTCCAGTCAGTAGGGATTTCTCCAAACTGCAAAGACTTTTGAAACATGACGGACAGAGGCTTTGCAACTCCGTCAGCCAGTTCCTTCAGGATGGTGTGACCAGTGCCCTTGCCGGTGAAGACTGAGGCGAAGTAGTCATTGAGTACCTCAGCCTTCCCTATGTCCTGCATGGCCAGGTCTCCAGTTTCCTTCTGAAGTGGGCCTACAGCTTCCCTCATCTTCCTCTTATTGCTGTCATACATTGAGAAACCTTTCCTGTTATTCTTAACATCCCTGGCCAGATACAACTCTATCTGTGCTTTGGCCTTCCTTACCTGATCCCTTGCTTCTCTGATAGCTTGTCTGTACTGCCCCCAGGATACCCAGCCCTGCTTCCACTCTCTGTATACCTTGTTTTTACACGTAACTCTGTCCAGAAGCATCTTGCAATCAGTATGTTTGGCATTTTTTTAAGGTTCTAATAGCTTTTTTTGTTTCTTGCAAGTGAGGAAGACCTGCTTCAAATTAAATAGCACACTGTCTTAAGCCATATTATAATGCAAAGTGAACATGAAATTAATACTATGCAAAGTGAGAAAAAAGCATGGCTTTTTAATAAGATTTTTTTTCATTTTTGAATGCAGCTTGTTATCTCAGCTTCCAAAAGAATATAGAACACCAAAATACATAGTCATTTACTGCTTCTTTTTGTTAACATGCTAGAACTTTATCAGTTTCCTCTGATTTTTTGTGGTAGTGCTACTTCAAAACTTTACATTTTAAGATGATGTGTCTAGCTCCCAGCTCTATTTGATCAGACAAAACCCCAGCATTTAATTGTAACATTTACATATCACAGAAATAATATCACAATAACTGAAATTGTCTCTTTGGTCTCCTGTTATACCTGGTCATCCAGTGGTAATTCACAGAAGCCTGGAATGTATTTAGCCCATTCCACCAGGACCAAAAGTTGTTGTTTCATAGATTCACAGACATCGCTAATACTAGCAATCTTCTTAACATTTATGTCAGTGCTAGCACCAGGACTGGTGACTGAGATCTGCACATAGTGAGAGAAAAAAAACAACAACAAACACAACAAAAACAATGTTACATTTAATATAATTGCATTTTCACTGGTTAAGAGCATATTTAAGAAAAAAAACTACAGCAGTAATAATGTATACACTAGAGAAATTCCTTGACCATACAAACCATTAGTCTGCACATAAATTATAAAATTTTATTTCTCATTATTACCAGTATGTATTACAGTATGTCAAAAATTGCCCTATTCACATCATGATACAAAATCTTGGCATTCAAAAATATGATCTGAAATATGCCAGAGTCCTTATTATTTGTAAAGGGGAGGCATGGTGTGCTTTTTTTTTTTAGAAATGGTTGACACTTCATTTCAGAAGTAGAAAGAGCTCATAGGAGCATGCAGTAACATTAAGGGCAAAGAAAGAGAGAGATGAAGGGGTAACATGTTCCAGTGAAAAGATGAGTATCATTAACTTCAGAAAGCAACACAGGGGGGTTTAAGTGCTTGGAGGAGAATGGTTTGTAATCATGAAGTAGCAGTATAGGTGGAGGCCTCAGATGTTTCAGAGCAAATGTAAAGGACATGAATGTGCATTAGACCACCTGCAGTGAACAGTGTTCTGTGAAATAAGAAGAGAGTAATATATTTCTGGGCCTGAAGCTGGGGTACTTCCACACAATCCCTGAGCCAAATCCTGAAATTCTTAATGACTTTTCAAGGAAAGGAACTAAACCAGGCTTGCTCCTAAGCCAGGCAGGAAAAATTACTTGAGGTAAAACCAAGCCTCAGAAGAGAACGTCAGGTTATAGCTGCTATCATACCAGGGAAGAAAAAGAAGAAAAGGAAAACAACAGAAAAAAAAAAACCACACAAAAAAACCCAACACCACCACAAAAACCCACCACAAGCCAAACAACAACAACAACAAAAAACCCACCAAAAAAACCCACAAAACCCCTCCTCAAAAAATGCAAGATTGATGATAATAATCATAATAGAAAGAAGACAAAGATGATGCTGAAGAAGAAGAAGAAAAAAAAGAACAAGAAAAAGGAAAAGAAAAAGGAAAAGGAAAAGGAGAAGGAAAAGGAAAAGGAAAAGGAGGAAAAGAGAATCCCACAACAACAGAACCCCATCACTGTACAAGGCCTATGAAACTGACTTTCACTTTACCTTTTTATTACAGAAAGCAAACTCACAAAATTCTGTAGTTTGACTATGTTCCCCACTCCTTCCTCAAAAAAAAAGAATTGTTTGATCTTCCAATTGATCTCCCAATACTGTGTACCTTCAGATTTCAGGATGGAGGATATTAATTAGGTTGACTCCTGCCAGATCATTCCCAGATCCATGTTAAATGCCTTGGTTGGATCTGTGGTGAAACTCTATTATCCCTGGGTTGTCAAAAGGAGATGCACTTCTGAACTAAAACTCAGTGCTTCCCACTGAAAACAGCTTAGATATTAATGGCAGTTAACCAGATGAACATTCGTTTTCAGGGGAATACAACAGATAGGCAAGTGAAAAAATCCTCAGACACATAATTCAAAGGCTATCACGTAGGAAAAAAAAGGTTAGCTATTGTGTCTTTGTAGGCAGAACATTTGTGAAAGCCCTGTAATCAGGTGTCCATTTCTGGCATCTCTTCTAACAAAACAGAGCTGAAGATACTGAACACATTTAGCTGAAAGATACCAGAATTATGAAGTCTAAAAAACCTCCAGTCCAGAAAGAGAAATACTTTAAGTTTTCCACAAGTATAACAGGAGTCTTGACCATGATTCAGCAGTACCTACACAGAGAAGAGAGTTCTGATAGCAGGAGACACACTGGTCTACCAGAAAAAGATACCAGCATGTACCAACTAGAAGTTAATTCACAAAGGTAAAGAACAGGCAGATTTTTTAACCATTACAGTTACTAACTCATGAACTTAATACCCTGTCTTGTCCTTTCTTTAATGTCTTTTAATCAAAGCTATGCACTTTTATAAAATTACATCTTATAGGAAAAACTATAGACTTGGTGCTAAAATTACTTGGTGAACTTCGGAGGATTTGTGGGATGACTCCCGTGGAGTTAATTATGACCTCATAGGGCTGCATCTCTTCACAAGAATACGAAACTGTGAACTTTTCTCTGTTTCTCTGTTCATTTGACCTACCTCTCATTTCTAGGGAGTCGCTGACTTCACAGAACCACAGACCAGCCCAGGTTGGAAAGGAACTCAAAAGATCATCTCATCCAACCTTTGGTGGGAAAGGGAGCCTAGATGAGATTATCCAGCACTCTGTCCAATTACATCTAGAAAACCTCCAGTGATGGGGACTCCACCACATCCCTGGAAAGGTTGTTCCAGTTATTGAGTTTTTGCACTGTAAAAAATTTCTTTCATACGTGAAGATGAAACCTATCCCAATGCAACCTGTACCCAGGTTGTTGAATATGACAATATAACACTCTATCCCTGTTGTCCTGAGAACCATAACAGACATGTCTTTACTCCTACGAGAGTCCAACTTACACAGTCCAGGAAGCCTCTCCTGGATCTGTAGGAGAAACACTGTACATGGACTATTTCACCCTGTAACTTCAGGGACAAAATAATTAATTTTCTCTATTTTAATATGAAATTTTTTAAAGAAACTAATGCCACCTTCTTCCTCATTTCATAGCTGAATGACTTTTCAATGATTTGTGACACTATCACCTCCACCAAGTCTCTCCTCAGGACTGAACTCATCTTACAGATCCATTGACTGAGAGAAAACCAAAGAATTTTAAGACTACTTTTCCATCATGTTAATGTGACCCCTTGGTCTTTGAGGCCAAGGCTGTATCTTCACATACGCTTGGCATAGTGGGAGCAATTCTCTCCTACTACAACATACCCAATAACAAGTAGAATAAATTTGTGTGTATATACAAGATGATGTATTAGGCCAGGAATCTACCAGCTAAGAAGAACTTTGTAGCAGGAAAAGCTAAGGATGTGATTTTGTTTCAGATAGCTCTTACTCCTGAGTTGCATATACCAGCTGGAAATTATTAAGGGAGTAAAGCTAAACAAAACAAAGAGCACAATAATCAAGTTCAAAGAATTACTAAGGAGGTAAAAATAGGTATATTTTTCATACTATAGAGGTATGAAAGGTAAAAAGGTCCATTATATTCATTTAGTCTGCCCAGACATGCAATATGTGCCAAAGACTATCACCCAGCAATTCCTGCATCAATTCTTTACAGATAGTTCCACCCTAAAAGAAATGCTGATAAAGGATGAGATTACAAAACATTTGGGGATGTATAAATCAGTCAGCATGAAATCATAAAGGTGGCAGTTAAATCCTAAGTAAGTTAGTAAGAGGTGCAAGAATGCAGAATCAATGACCATGATTTATCTGAGGTGCAGAAAAGGACTGGAGACTGTTCCGATCAGCAATTGATTGCATAGGAGAAAAGAAAAAAAAAAAAAGAAAAAAAAAGGAAAATGAAGTTCAGATGAGACAAAGACAATTTAAAAGGGAGATGTGAATAGACTCTGCATTTGGAACATTTCTTTTTGCCTTATTTATAATGTCTAAGGATATTAAAAATGAGATTTTCAAAGGAATATAAGGAAATGAGTGTCCACACCTCTTTGAACGTAATGGCTTTGGACAATTTTTTCCCTAATATTTCATGGGAAATCCAGCCTCAAGGATAGATAGATGCCACCAGCTGCCTGAGACAGCAAGTGATTTAAAAGCAGTAAGAACCATAAAGCTTTATTAAGAAAGGTGTCTAGGACATATTGTCCTGGACAAAGTAGAATTTTATTTTTTTTAACTTTGCTTTAAGAATGTATTCTCTGATTCATTCTTTCATTACAAAGAGGAAGCTAGGTACATTCTGGAAGAAGAAAAACGTAATCATAATAAATATATTTAATACAATAAGAAACTGGAAAGTAATTTTAGAAAAAAATGGTTCAAAAGTCATTAAATAATTTTGTGGTAGATCTCAGTACCTGACGGGAGAGTGTCTCAGCTTGTGACAATGTGCTAATAGAGGGAATGTTGCAGCCATCAAAAGTGTTTCTTCTCGTACTTATCCTGTCCCGTTCATTTTGTACAGCTGGAAAAGAATAATAATCCCATTTATTGACTTGTAGACACTGACAGACAGTATAATTTCTGAAGTTTACTAGATAACTAGATGACTCAAAAGGGCTGAGATTTAAAAAAAAAAAAGCCTTGTGTTTTTAATAATAAAGAAGGATGACAATACATGTTTACGGTCTTTATTCGTATATTGTTTGCCTGTAAAAACTATGCATAACTCATTGTAAATAGATACTGAATTATCAGCACTTTTGTGGCTGGCTTTACTAGAGTAAAATCTCTTTCTTCCCTTGAAAAAAGGCATCAAAAAGTTTCAGGCAGGTGAGTTTTGTCTCATGGGGTCCAAAAAACGGCAGCTCAAAGTGCTTGGGATAAGGAATCCTTAATCAGCACATGCAAGGCTTATGAAGCAACACAGCTTACTTTTGAATGGAAGGAAGAAGAAAAAAAACCTATCACATACATTTTTCTAAAATCTAGATCATTTCCAAGGTTAGGCCAAGGGTAAAAAAAAATAAAAAAAATGGTGCTGATCAAAATCTTTTTATTGCACAAGGAATCTCATAATCTTTTAAGAGCAGCAGCTTTATTTCCAAAGATATGTTTGCTATTTTCTGGGAAACAATCTGCATTACAGAATTTAGAAATAGTACCAAAGGCTTCAATAAAATAAATAAAATATTCTATACACAGAATAGTTTTCAGGTTTTATCTGAACAATGCAGTATTCCAGAGGTGTACTAACTTTTTGCCAAGGACACTCACTGATGGGACTTTTATTAAGGTCACAGTAAGAAATGTAGCACAGTGATAAACACAAAGTGCTAAATGTTCATGAAGACAGGAAACAAAAAAATATAACCTGTTTTAAAAGAATGAAGAAAAAAAACATTCACTGCCTCTCAGCAGCCTAAGTGATACACAGAAAATTAAAATGAGGCCAGAGCTGACTAGAATTAGAAAAATTAGTAAGTTACTCTGACAATCACTAGGAAGTCATTGATAGAGCACTTTGAGAATCATAGGGAAATGCTTCCATTTTCTCCTGCATATGCACAATTTTGGATTATTAGACTGGATTGTCTGCCTTACTAAAGCTTTTTTGTCAGTTCAGGCTAAAAATGCCTTAAACACAGACTCCATGAGGAAGGGCGAATATCTTCTCAAAAAGGGCTTGTGTAGCTTTTACCAGCTAAAGTGTTTTTCATCTTTGCCCTGAAGAAAAGGAAGAGATTTCCTAGAAACAAACTGAGAAACTATCATATAGACTATGATATACTTATGCTACAAGACATTCCTGGATGGTACAGAGAGGTATATAGCAACACACAAGCAGTGAAATTTACAGTTCAGCATCTTGAATTATTTTAGCACTAAGAAACCTTGAATAAACATGGCTTGGACACAACGAATAATGGAAGTTTTATAGGTATTGGGAACCAGAGGAGGCATAGTGGTGTAAATTACATTAAAAGTTTTGTGCAGGATGTATCTTCACTTCATAAACATGTGTCAGCATCGTGCCTGATGGCAATGTCAGCTAGCCATGCACAGGGATGCACTAGCATCTTGAGGGAAGTGCTTATTGCTCTGTTTTGGGCTCCCCAGTACACAGAAGATGCTGGGAAACTGGGCAGTGTCCAGTGGAGGGCTATGGAGTTGTAACCCACAAGGCAAAGCAGAGACAGATGTCTTGATGTGGAAAAGAAAGCTCCAAGGTGGAGGTGGGAGTCCGATTTCTGTACTTTAGAGAAATGGAGTCAGATTCTTCTCAGATGCACAGTGAGAGGACAAGAGGCAATGAACACTATTCTAATTTCAGTGAGACATATTCCAATCAGATACAAGGAAAAAATCTTCCTTGGGTGGTCAAGCACTGGAAGAAGCTGCTGAGAGATGCTGTGGAATCTCACCTCTCAAGGACTGTATAAGCCTGGCTGGACAGGGTTCCAAGCAACCTGACTGAACCTAGAAGTTAGCCGTGCTTTAAATGGGGGCCAGGACTAGACTACTTCCATATGTTCCTTCTGAGCTAAACTATTCCTTTATTCTAGGTTTTGGAAGTCTGTGAAGCTCTGCTTTTTGTAAAACTTTTAAGGCTGCTGTGGATACACAGGCCATCCCTTTTCTTCATGTCAGATTGATAATATATATATACAGTATGTTACTGATTTTAATGGCCCAAATTCCAATGCTAAACTATTCTCACCACTCATTTTTTCACTCAACTTCACACTCCCTCCTCCATCTTAAATGCTTCAAACTTTTACATTTAAGGGAAGAATCAGTACATTATCACTGTCATTACTTAGCTAAGGTGGAAACAAAATATCAGAGAGATATTTTTTCACTCAAATTTAGTAAAAAATCAAATTAAATTCTTGCACTTTGAACTCATCCAGGCTAAGGCTCAACACCTAGAAATCAGTTCATTTGGGTACCAGGATTAATGGATTAAGCAGTTGCAAATTCACTTAAACCCATAGATTTGCTAATACTCCAAATGTTAGAACTGGTTACCTACTTGAAAATTAGATTACACATATTTCACCTCAATATAAAAGCATTTCTCCATCATGAAGGCCTTACAGCATACTTTCCATTGAATGACTCTGCTGCACTTTTTTACAATTTTTATTACATTTTAAAGGTAATATAGATTATTTCTCTTTGTATGCAAAATAATAAATGATTCTATTACCTTCTTTTTTCATTCCGGCTCGAAAACACTTTTTTAAACGACAATATCTGCATTGATTCCTTTTGTCTTTGTCAACAATACATTGCCGGTTGAATCTATCATAGAAAAGAAAAGGTAAATGTATAAAGCGTTAATAAAGCAGCAGCCAGATCATGAAGAAAAAAGCCCCACCAACTGTGGTCTGTCAGAACAAGGTCTATAGCCACGATTTTCTTCTTCTGTTATTTATTTATTAATAATAATTTTGGAGAGATGCTTCATATTTGCTTGGTTTTCAGGAATATATGTGTGTGTAGCAACACTCATTGGAATGGGAAAGTGTGGAAAATTATGGAGTTCTGTGCATCATTTACAACTCAGTTTATCTGTGAGATATGTCAGCAACTGGTTGCATCAAATTGTGGTGAAGAAAATAAAGAAGAAAAGCTACAAATAAAAAAAGGAAAGGTTAGTCAAGGAAAATACCAAATTTCACTGGCATGAAGGAGCCCTTAGTTGCCAAACCAGTACCCTTGGCTGGCAATGTTTACTCCTTCTGGGAGATACCAATGTACAAGGTACATGTTGTTATAATACAGGATGACAAACAGGAAATGGAAGGAAAATTTTCTAACATCACAATGAAGTAAAGACATAAGGAAAAACACAGAGCATGACACTGCAGGAAGGTTTACCCAAGCTCTCATGCACATCTACAGGTGTGCCCAAGGGGAATGTATATGAGCCATCCCCTCCTCTGGGAGATACCAATGTACAAGGTACATGTTGTTATCATTACAGATGACAAACAGGAAATGGAAGGAAAATTTTCTAACATCACAATGAAGTAAAGACATAAGGAAAAACACAGAGCATGACACTGCAGGAAGGTTTACCCAAGCTCTCATGCACATCTACAGGTGTGCCCAAGGGGAATGTATATGAGCCATCCCCTCCTCTCCCTGTTTGCTTTTACCTTTTTGTTGTGCATGTGTTTGTTAGATAATTAGATCTATGCTTTGCAGACATCTTCTTAAAATCACTTTTATCAGCTCTTGTCATACCACTTTAGGGATATGTCTATACTGTATCACTGTGGTATGTCTATGAAGGACAGACTTCCTTATAAGAATATTAAGCAATCAAGGAAGAATGTAGCAAACAACATTTCTAGCAACAAGAAACTTACAAAAAGTTTCCTCCTTTAGAATTTGTCTACTCACAGAGCTTTCCATATATTCTGTGCACGGCTTAAAGCTGACATTTATGGACTCGTGCATGCACAGAGCAATTTGTCAAACATGGTGCACAGAACTGAGGTGTGATAATCTGGGAAGCCAGACATCCAGAAATTAGAAGACTGTCATTGAGATTGAAGGGGGGAAATGATCACTCAAAAGGGCAGTGTGTCACCCATAGTGTGAAGATGTGCAGATGTGCAGATGCACTTGTATAGCCCTTAAAACAAGACTCATGAATATTATACTTTCTATCCAGAAACTGACTTCATAAGGAAAATAATTGAAATTAATCAGTTAAGAATTACACTTTTCACATTGCCAGTGAAAATATGAGAATTTTTCCTTTTCTTTTTTTTTCCCCAAGAGGTGACTTTTTTAATCATAAATAAAAGTGAAACAGCTCTTAAGTGATGTAATGATGTCAACGATATAAAGAGAAATATGGAATTTAGTATCTGGAATGTGTAATATAAAGCAATCCTGAACAAAAGAAATCTTTCCAATCGTATTAATATACCATGAGCCATATCCTCATCAAAAATGCTGGTTAGAATTTGATAAGAAAAACCTGAAAATACTCAGACATAATTATGAAAAGTCTGAAAATGTGTGAATGTAATTTTTGCATAGATTCATTAATTTAGTGCTTCTAGACAAACTTTTGAAATACCTGCATGTATAGACGTGGTTTTTCCGTATACTGCGTCTAAAGAATCCCTTGCATCCATCACAGCTGGACGCACCATAGTGTTTTCCAGTTGCTCGGTCTCCACATATTGCACAGAGGCTGCTGACCCCATTGTCACCAGCATTCATGTTGACAGCTTCTCCTGAACTGTCTGAAGAGAGGCAAGAACAACAGGTAGTTATGGCCAAGACTTTGAACAACCACCCCATGTACAATTTGTGCTTAAATGGAAGCTTTTTCTGACCTTTTCTCTCTTAATGGCCACTTACTCTTTACATAGCACGATGTATCTGATCACATCTGGTTCTTACTCAGATGAACACTTTCAAAGTTACAGAGATCTTAATAGAATTTATGAAGTTGGTGACAATTTTATTCTAAACTCTTCCCAACTGAAAGGGGTTTAAAATTGAAGTGTAACTCTGCATGGATAATGACTTATACGTTCTTAATAACATGAAAGATTCCTTTAGCACAAAGCAATGTTGCCTAATTATCTGGTAAAGATCTCTTATATCAGTTCTGATAGGAACTGGCAATAATTGGCAACTAAGATAAAGTGGAAAAAAAGACAAGACGGCTTTTGAACAATGTTTTAAAAAAAAATAAATCTAAGAGGACTGTCTAAGTGTTATTTCCTTGAACACACCTTGAACACATTATCCAAAGGAACACTGGTGCAGACTTTACATGCACAAAAGTGTATCAGCAATGTGCTTAACAATTAGTCACTGAATATGGTAAACAATACTGAAGAAATTAACCTGAAATCAAAACATACATATTTATTCTTCTTTGAGTCACAACATTCAACAGACATGTTCAAAGAAATAATTGCAAAATAGCTTTTTCTGTTATACTTCTTGTTTTACAAAAGGAAACGCATTTGCGACATATAACTACATTTGTGGTAGCTCACTGGGAGAGGAAAGAG
>NW_009952893.1:7643418-7667301 GCF_000747805.2 Chaetura pelagica | reverse complement strand
AAAGAGTGAAATATTAATTAGTTATTCAAACATGCATTCAAAAGTCAAGTACACGAGTTCATTAGCAGCGGACAGGTTGAAAAAAAATGTTAATATCACTACATATTATTATGCATATTGTATGCCTTACACAAAGATAGAATAAAATTTTAATTGCATCCCAAACACCTTATAATATAAACAGAGTTCTCTAGACAAAGACAGAAGCAGCAACACTTTTTCTCTGTCTTACAGAGATGTACTTGATAGGAATTATATTGAAAGTTGATTAAATAAAAATTAGATCTCAGAGGTAAAAATCCCATTCTGTAAAGATTTTATCTTGAAACTAGGTTTGTCATGACTGGAAAATTATTTTTTTAAAATGGGTAACAGAATTGTTTTAGCTAGAAAAATAGAATTTTTTTTTTGAGTTCTACAATTTTTTATCATAGTAAGGCTAAAGAGGAATTAAAAATATTTAAATTAAATGATTAAATATTTCATAGCAATGTTCATTCTCTATATATTCAGGGACATACTTATTTTCCTTGGTACTATTCTGAAACAAAACATCTGGGAAACTAACCTGATTTTTTAAAATTCTTTATTTCAACAGAACTGCATAATATGTCTGAATGTGGCTTTTTAAACTTCTCTGAATGTTATTAGTTAACTTGGACAGCTGGCAAAGGCACATAGGAAGGTTCTTAAGATGCAGTTTTCAATTCCAGGCTAGCACTGTAGCTATAAGGCAATCTTTTATAAATTCTGTAAGAAAATACTAAAGCTAAAATAAAAACAAACTCTACACATAAAAAGGCTGCACCTGATAACTATTAATTACCAAGCTAATCACTTACAGTGAATAATTTAACTAGCTCTATTACCAACACATAATGCAACACAGCATAACCTGCCTAATCTGCATTCCCATTTAATGTAACATTAACAGATCTGAAAAGGTGCAATTCAGCAAAAAACAAACGACCTATGAAATCACTCATATTAGAACAAAAAGCCAAGATATAAACAAAAAAGTTACATAACCATTGTTGATAGCTTCAAAATCATTTTGGGCATAAAGGTTTGGTTTTTTCTTCCCTAATCAATAACCAACTTATCCTTCTGTTTACTAAGCTTGCTGTAAACATGAGAAATTCAGATAAAATTTCATGTTCAACAAGAAAACTAATTTAGGTTCTATATTGCAGGAAAATGTGGAAATGCAGGTGCTAAGTATTTTTTATGCAAACCACTAAACATTCTGCCTTTTAAAAATGCATGCTGCAATAAATCTATGAATTATACCTTATGATACGATACAATTTTAAATATATTAGAAGATTTGGAAAGCCATTTTATCGTGGTTTAATTTGCCTGATACTTCACTTTAATACACTGAATTTATATTTAGGTTTTTTTGATCAGTACTCAATGATGTCAGAAAGAAATGGTGCACTTCCTATTTCAAGCATAACTTATTGATAGAATTCCGCTAAAATTTAATGCATTAAAAACTCCACCTCAAGCTGAAGTGTTATATTAGCCAAACACAAATAGTTTTTCGCAGATAAACATGAGCCTCTAGGAAACCAACATCACTTTTTAATAAAATCATTCCAGTTCATACAATACACATAGCTAGAAAGGCTAGATTAACATTTAAATAAATACAATATTAGTTCTACAATTTGAAACTAAGCATCAAGAGAAACAGCAGCAATTTTTTTTCACAAGCACTTGGGTAATTTTTTCCTTCCTAATGTTATACATGAAATACACTTTCATGTCCAGACTGTCAATACTAGTTATTCATTTGTCTTACAGTAAATAAAACAACTGCTGAATACACCATTTTCTTCCTTTGATTAACTGACTGGTGACAGTACAGTTCAGTTACTTTATTACATATAACCTCTCTTTTATTTTTCTTAATGTTAAAGATATATAATATTATTAACTTAAGAGTTAGTGATGAAATGTAAAAGAGCAGATTTGTAGTTTGAAAACAATCCCCAAATGCTCCATTAATAAAATATTTAGCTAACCCCTAATAGCACTACTAAGCTTCACTTTTTCTGTCAACTGGATGGATTTTGCATCATGGAGCAGAACTCACCATTGCCATTATATAGAATCTGCATCGTTTCGAACTCCAGCGCTGTATACGTTGGATCTAAAACTTCACTGTAGTTTGCCATTTCCATGTCTAGCATTGGTTCTGAGAGCCTCATCATTGAATGTACTACCAGGGGAAAAGCTGCTCAAATGTACAACTTTCTCATTCTGTTTCACAGTGATTGATAAACCAAAGTTAACTATAACTGTGTCACTTACGTGCTGCAATGGGAGGAGCTGGAAAACTGCTTCTGCATGCTATATTCTACTTGTTGGTTTGTTTGTTTGTTTTCTCTTTTATGATACAGTGCAACCTTTCTGATAATCCTGGAATGCTTTATTGAATAATCTTATCAGAAGTTGTACTAATTCCAGTTCTTGAGTGAGCCCAAGGACATGCAGGAAGCTTCCACTCTATTCCCTGCTACACATTTTGTTGTCAATGTGTGGTATGAACAGTGCTAGACAAACCACTCTGCTTTTTCTATGCAAAGAGACTGTAGGTTCATATGCCATTTCATTTTTTTTTCTTCAGAACAACGAGGAAGTGTGTTATAATTATGGACTATTCTCATACCCAAAGCATCCACCATCATATTTTAAAATATTGCTGCAAAACCTCCTATTTTCCAGCTGTTAGTGTTCTTTAATGAGCTGGCTTAGACATGTCAGCTTAAGCATGCTTAGACAGGGCCTCAAGCAGCGCAAGCTCTGTAGCAAGAAAAGCCATTTTATAGATCTCCTCCATTCCATACTGTGTTGCTGTAATGGCTCTAGGCAATTGACCTTGCACACTCCCAGAAGGTGGCTGCCTGCTCTAACTTGTTGTCACACAAAGTGTGATAGCAGCATGTTGTTTTCAGGCACCATTGAGATGCACAAGGGAAAAAAAAAAAACCAACATTGAGCTTCTCTGAAAAGAAGAGTCTCTGGGTAGGTCCAGTGCTCATCAGCTGGTGAACATGGAACGTACAGACCCAGTTAAGAACCCTCCTGTAAAGCCGCTTGAATCCGTGCAAAAGATGGTTTAATTTCACTTGTTAGTTGGTTGTATGTAAATTTGGATAACAGAATATCAAATGTTATTACTTCCCAAAAAATTATTTACAGAAGACTAGCCCTTACACTGCTGACAATGTAACCAACAGTTACATTAAAGATTAGCAAAAACTGTCCAGTTTATGTTTAATTAACAAGAGAAATAACAACAGATAACTGAAATGTTAATTTGAATGGAAAGAGTGCCTGTAGTTGCTGTGCAGTAAAAGTAGCTGCAAAATGGCACCATAAAAACCTCCTTGATTAAAAATAAATTAAAGGCAATCAATTACAAGCTCCCTTTGAAAAAAGGAAAACTTACAGGAAAAGACCTACCAAAAAAAGCATTCCAAAATTAATACTTCTAATTCCTAGTCCATAGAGGGCACAACTTATCTATGTGAGAGGTACAAATTATCCTGTCTGCTCGTGGACATACAGATGCAGTCTCAGGCTAGTTCTCCTACTGGCCCCAGTGGAAGCCAGTGGCCTAATTATGACAACAGCACTCTTGTGTAAGTGGCTATCACAGAGCTATGCCCAAACTCTGGGCAAGAGGAGTATTTACAATTGTGCTACTGGTTGCACTAATTCTCTGCAGATTTTGGAAGGTCTCCACAAGGGCTGTTCTTTTCAACTAATTGCTATTCCTTTTCCATTCAACCACCCATCCATTATATTAAATGAGATACCAAAACCCGCAGAAGTTACTACTTCGAAAAGGCACATTTATTAATGATCAATGTAAGTACAAATACTTCCTATACATCATAGAAGACAAATAATATATGGGAATTTTACAAGATATTTAAGTTTATGACTGAAATGTTAGAATATTTCATGCCAACAATTATGGAAGAAATTCTTCTCAAAGTATCATTTCACAGTGCAGGAAGCGCACAAAGTTTCAGTGTCTTTCATAATGGATAATGCTTTTTTTTTTTTTTTTTTTTTTTTTCTCTTAAAGAAGCATAGTAAGTACATTAGTAAATTAAGAATTATGAAAAGCTATTTGTTGATAGCCTATATTTGTTTAGGAAAACACAGTACTTTCATCACAAAATGCAATCATTTTATACCATCTGATGGTTCATTTTGAAAAGTTTATTCAGTAGCAGAATTTGTTGCATTTGCTACAGCAATTAGTTGCATTTGTATAGTATTTGCTATAAAACTAGTAACTAGGTACACAAAAAAATTATTCCTTGCACTAACCACACTATTAAAATAATATACAAAGGTTTACATGTTAACTAGAATTAAATTTTGTTTCTCAGTGCAAAAGTTTTAATAAGATTTTCTATACATAATTTCTGGCTTTTTCGTACCAAAATTGTATGCTGCACAAATACAAACATATCTACAACTGGATTTTTATTTCAAAATCCCAGTCCCCAAAATGCTCTGGCACATGAGTAACTTTAAAATAAAGGAATAAATGTAAGATGAAAGATACCATGTATGACACAGTCAAATCCTGCTATTCCCACTACTGTTAGCACAACTTCTTCGGTGATGCCAAAACAGGTCTCTCAGTGACCACTAAAGAGAAGGAATGAATTGATCCTTCAGACTTCTGCCATATAAAAACTTGTTTCAATTGATTATTTTTTTTAATATGGAAAAATGTACACTATAGGAAAGTAATTCTTTATACTATTTTTCCATGTTTTGCTAAGGAAACTTCTTACAGTCAAATCTTGGATTCATGAAAATCCCCTTCCTGGGGATTTCTGGCACTGCGAAGTAAATAATGAACAATTAATGTATACTAAATGGCTACTGTAAAATATTATTATGTTTTCCTTCTGCCTTAGGTGGATCAGAATGCAGAAATTAAAGCAGTTGAGGAAAAGCTAATGATGAAGAGCTTTTGGTTCTATGTCAGTCCAAGCTGACATAGCTAACTAGTATTTAGACCTCTACACAGATTTATTTTCATACTGGACACCTGAAGAGTTTTTCAAATTCTGAATGACCATGCACCTTGTAGCGTAAGATTTGCTTTCAAATTGTAAGTCAAGTTATCTGCTACTGACAGCCAAGAAATATCAGCCCTAGGCGAGCAGAAGTTTTAAAATTGTATAAATAGTCAAACTGGTAAATATTCCTTTCAGATAAGCCATACTGTAAAGTTAAAAGAGAATTATTTTTTTCAAAATAAATTTTGCAGTAATTATGCAGAAAGTTAAACAATACAGGTTTTCATGTGGTTTTGTTGGGTTTTTTCTTTAAATCTGATGACCACATGATCACATATAGAAAGCATTCCTACTTTATCTTTAAGACTATTAACTCTGTTAATTGTTCAGCTCTCCATATTAAATGTAATCATTCTTTATGATGGTGGTATAAAATAGAACACAAGCTAATAAAACCAAGGTTATTTCCATAAATGTCTTCCTGAAAATGAAAACAAATCTTAAACTACTATCACTACTGAAAGCAGGTTTGGGTATTTTTTTGTTGTTGTTTCTTCTCTTTTCTTTTTTTAATGAGCAGCAATATATTATTCTATTATTCCACTTTATTACAAAATGTAGGCACTCCCCATAAGAAAGTCCTTATTAAAAGTTGTGGTTTTTTTCTTGTATCCCACGTGTTCTAAGGAAGGAACATATCTTGACAGTGTTGCTCTGCTTTACAAGAACAGTGAGTTGTGGTAGATATACTTGGAATGCATCCTTTTTTTTTTCTGAATAAACTGGCATATTTATCTAATGTATTGGTAAAACACACAATTTGTAGGCACACATGTGAAACAGGGTAGGCAGGAAATCTGTACTAACCAAGCCTAATGAAACCACACACACTGAGCCAGAATCTCACCTTACTACCACAAATTCACCTGTAGATCTCCAAGCTGGGGAGTTTATTTGCCAGAAGCTTGCCACCCAGGAAGTGGTGTGCAAATTTCTGTACACTAGTGGGAAATCTCATCTTTGGCTTACAAAGACACACGCCCATGTGATACCAGAGACTGAGTGTCTCTCTCCTGAAACACACCCTCAGCGCCAGGGACAACACTGCCAGTTACTGTCACATCAGCTCTACTGTCACCCGCCCTCACTTATTTAATAAGCGGTGCATGAGTAATGACTGGAATATGTTTGCTCATATTTAAAACATAAAAATATGACGTGTTTGGCCTGAAAAGATTTGTAATACTGTAGTATTACCTTATTTGATAGAGATCACTGGCTTTTTCTCCAAAATAAAAATGTTAGTTGAATCACATCTAAAAATCAGTGAAATAAACTAAACGTGTATTACCAAACTTCTCGGATTTCTTGGAAAATAAATAGGCTTTTGTGCTTAAGACCTAAATATCATGATGGAAACACAGCTACAGTCCTGTACAACTCTAAAACATTACAGCAAGTCTCTAACATTGTCATGCTCCTCCTTAAAAAAAAAAAAAAAAAAAAAAAAAAAAAAAAAAAAAAAAAAAAAAAAAAAAAAAAAAAAAAAAAAAAAAAAAAAAAAAAAAAAAAAAAAAAAAAAGTTCAGAGCCAAACTAGGCCAAAGTTGCCTTTGAACTGGTTAATGCTAAAGGATTTTTCAGAACAATTTGTGAATCATGAAAATAAACGCACAGCACAACTGCATTCAGTAAGATGATCAAAGACACCATCTCATACACACTTCTCAAACCCAGCATCCACTGTCAGCTTTACCGAGTAAATTTAGAGCACTTAGATGTTTCTCTGCCTCTCCATTTTGCATCTTCAAGTTTGTCCTAAAAATATAGTGCTTTAATAAAACACTAGAAAAGCAAAGCCAGTACCAGAATTGAATAACAGGTTTTCACAGCACACTTATTAGGTAAGGTGGTAAGATAAGCTGCAACAAATCATGCCAGGTGAAACATAAGTACAAACCATTGTGGGAAATCTAGGCTAAGCCTGTTTCCATTACACACATTTTCAGACACTTAGACCAGCCCAGGCATTCTATAAAAATGAGATTCTTGCACATATTGAATCTGTCTCTTTTTTCATTTGAATTGGTGATTCATTATGCTGAGCTCCACTGTATCATACAACAAAAATACTTGGCTTTCTTTAATAAGTTATTATGAGAGTTTGGGGTGGTTGTTGGTTATTTTTTTTCAATTTGGCATAAGTGGGAGCCGTCCATAAGTGCAAGCTCTGATTTGTCTTTATGTTTTGGGCTTCATAAAGTATCTGTATGGTGGAACAACTAGCTTCAGCTCCAACTGCCACAAATAAACACAGAAAACAAAGAACATGCCTGGCTTCTGACTTGTCAAACAGTATGGGCCCACCCCATTTAGCACATTTTGCAAGCTGTAAATATTGCCAAAATAGTTATGAAGATGTCAGTGACTAGTCTGCATGAAAGTTCCAAACCTGAGTAGAAGACTTAACACTCCAAATTCTATGAAGGGCAATTTACAATTTTAATCTCACATCCACTGAGTCCTTATCCCTGGTGGAACTTGAGGGGAAATATCAAAGGAATATAAAAGCTTTAAAATATTGGTGGTCTGAAGAGTAGTTGCTATAGGGTAATTTCAAAGATCATTTACAATGGCTGAGGATATACCCTGCTTTCAGATCCTCCCTCCATATTCCAAATATCATTCTCCACAGCTTATTCCAAAATGATAAATTATTTATTCACTTTATATACCATATTGTCACTGAGGGAATATGCTACTAGCATAGCAACAGTAATACAATGGTGCCAAACGCAAAGGGAAGATGTTACAGTCACTACTTAAGGTGAAGGTAAACAAAGCTATCTGGTTTATCTGATTTTATTTATCACTTACACACACACCAGTTCGCAGAGCATCAGTGAGTGTCTTGGGTAACAGCTCATAAAGTAGTTGACACATTCCCAATTTCTCCTTAACAGAAAGGCATGTTTTGAGGATGATTCTCACACTGCTTCACTCACACTCTGCACAGACCCAAATTATTAAGGTAATATCTTCTGCATTTTCTAGATGCCCTGGGCTACTTCCTGTCAATGGTCTAGTGAAACCAGTGGTGCATCTGTGTGTGGTGGTTCTGCAGCTGCACGCTCCTGCTCTTGATTACTACCAGAGCCAGGAAGATTTTTGGTATTATTATTCCACTCCTTTATTATTCTCGTGTTGCAGTGAATTTCTTCAACTAAGGACAGCTGAATTACACTTGTAACAATTGTACATCAGCAGCTAACACTTGAAAAATTTCCTCTGAGATTTCTCAGCCTTCATCAAATAATCCCACTGCCGAAAAGTATTAAATAATCCAGTAAAATCCATCGCTTTGCCAAAAGGTCACATAGGAACCACTTCATATAGACCACCAGGAGATGCTGACTAGTAGCTGTGCAACTGCACTGATGGAGAGCAGTGTGTCTGGGGGATGGAGCAGGTAAGGGCATGATGGTGCCCACTGAAGCAGCACATTTTAAGTGAAGATTTAGAAGGATCACCTAATGATGAATGACCACCTAATGGTGAAGTCCAAATGTGATGACAGTTGGAAAAGACCTTTAAGATAATTGAGTCCAACCTTTATTATCTTACAAAACTACTCTAAATTTCTGGGGGACAATGGAAAATGTAAGACAACTGAAACTTCCCAGACTCTCTGGTGTTTCTGTAATTCTCACTATAAATCAGATATCAAATGTTTTGAAGATTTAAAATCCTGGTTTACATGTATACCACATATACCTTATATGTATATGTATGTATGTACACACCGGAATTTATTTTTGGTGCTTTTGTGACAGCTGGATTTGCTTCCTGAATTATCATTGAGTATATGGAATTATCCATACAGAAATGGACAGGGGGAAGCTCTCCCTCCTACATACTGGATCCTAGTAATTCTTGACAATTTGTCGTCAATGTGCAGATTCTCTCCATGACTAGTACTAAATCTGTGTTCTGCCACTTCAATCCATTCCTGTCTTTGCTTTGTGCCCAGATTAACAGTAAATTTGCTAACCCTATCTGGGGTTAGCAGGCACTATTCAAAAATTGTGCATTTTAATGGGGAGGAAGGATAAAAAATAGGATACTTCTGCTTTTTACACAGCAACAGATAAGGTTTACTGTTAGGTATGCAATTTAATATTTTGTAAATTTTAGTATTTAGTAGTTCTATTTTAACTGAATATTCTTTAATTCATTTTATTCTTGAAAATTCACAACTGCCATGAAGTGTTCCCAGTTTAGAGGGCTTAAAGGATGTTTGTAGCATAAAGTTCTGGAGTGAGATTTGCTGAGTTACAGTTAAATGGCTGGAGTTACTTGTTAATAATTTCCTTAGATCAGGTAACTTATTATTTTCAGATACACACAGGAAAATTAATCAGAGACTTGTCCTGGAGAGCAGAATGAAGTTAGAACAAAGAGGAAAGAGTTCAGATTTAAGATAAAACCAACCATCGTGATATTGATAAGCAAAACTAAACACTCCTGCTCAGTCATCCTCAGGTGATTAGTAATTTCTTAATAAGCCTCCTTGGCAGGTTTTTATGCAAACTTGCTCATAAACAATGTTTTGTATAGTCAGTTAGATAAATTTTACTTGCAATTTATCCACATTTATCTTGAGAAATACCATATAATGTGATATATATAATTTATTTATTTTTTTACCAAGTAAACACTTGCCTTTGTCACACACAATAAAAAGAGTTCAAAAAAAGGTTAACCAATATCAAGGTAAGGTTTGTTCAGAGGTTTTTTCAGCTTGCCTAGGGTCTTTCTGTTCTGTGTGAATTAATTGCAGCAAGTCTTCTAATTTTTATATCTTATCTGCTGCTGAGTACGTTATATATTTTACATAAGGTTTAAAAACAAACTCAGTACACTTCTTGCTATGCACTAGTCACTAGTCATGCTAGTGATTGTGTAACTCTTGGTCCTATGTAAAAGACAAATTAAATAACTGAATAGTCAGACAACTCCCATTACTTTCAGTTACTCTGTGTAAAATTAAAATTTTTAACTAGAGTCTAAACTGATTCATCACATTCCTGCAGAAAGAATGCTGTGTCAACACACTGGGCTTAACTCTTCCAAGACACTAGCATGGTTATGCTTAGCTTGATTTTTCTCATTTTTACTGTTGCAAAAGTCAGTTAATGACAAATTCAGATAGTGTTAAAGACTACAAGTTTAAATTGAAAGTGCGGCAAAGGGACAGAAAATTCAAAATACTACCCAAATAAAGGAATATATTCTGTTTCAGTTATATTTTGTATCAGCTCTTTAAAGTAAATAAAACCTTGATTTTATATATTAAATAAATATGTAGATTTTTAGACCACCTCATGCATGAGGAGGCACACATGTAAAACACTCATTTTCAAAAGGATACTTTTACCTTTGAGAACAATACTATATGATGGGATTGAGTACTGCTTGTAAAGCGTATCAAAACCAACTATACAAAACTTCTAAAAATCCCAAATTGGGCCAAAGAAACTATTACACTACATCATAAACATTTCGTATTTCAAGTTAAAATTATTACATTATTTTTCTTATGAGAGCAAAGTCATGACTGGTTTCAGCAAACACATCACAGTATCTCCTTGAAAATACAAACACCAGGGCTGTCCCAAGAACCTGGAAGGCCCTGGATACTTGATATCTTTATGGGCAGATGCATATGCACTGTTAAATACAGTAAACTCAGATCCCAGTGCGCATGCAATAGGAATCCTCTGGAGAAGGAGTTTAAGTCTGTTCTTTGCAGTACACATACTGATCCACCCTGCAGTTTTAACGCACTAGGTGTTAAAAGGAGTAAAGCATTCAGGTAGGAGTAAAGCATCAACTACTGTGATTTCCAAGAAATATAAAGATATATTCTTCCAACATATTTTTAACAGTGATTTCAATAAGCTCAAAATCATTGGAAGTCCCTTCTAAAATCTGATGATAAATATTAGAACAATAAGATGGGTTTCACCCCTCTGATTAATAAAGCCAGAACACCTATGAAAACTGAGTGGGAAAAAAATCACTGGTGTGGAGACTATGAGACAAGCAGAGTTGTGCTTAATCTCTATCTTAAGTACAGGTTAGAGGAAACTTTGAAAAATAGTCACAGATGAAGTTATGAGTAAAACCACAATAACAACCATCAAGATCCAATCTGAAAAGTTACGTGAAGCTGCAATAATGTAGGTTACATGATCAGTTCTACCTCAAATGTTACAGAAAATAGCTGTGTCAGGGTGGGTTTTCTAGAAATGAGCAATATTCATGTGGCCATATTTCTTGGTTTAATGCAGTCATGTAAGTAGCCTCCATCTTTTTATCAGAGAACCTTGCAGTGAGTAACTCTCCGTATTTACCTCCCTATCTATGTGAGAGGTCCAAACTATTTTCCTCTCTTTATTAACAGAGAACTCAGGCAAAGGACAACTAAAGACAGTTTTTATGACATTTCAGTCCACCTGCCTACAATATAATCACCTACATGCAAACCAGATGCCTGACTCCCTTTGTATACACTGATCACAAACAGGCACTTCTAAACAGATTCATTAAACTTATCCTTAGCAGTAGCTTGAACCACATCATCTCTCAAAACACACATTTCTTCCCACTGGTTATCTGACCGAAGTGCTCACACAAATGCAACAAACCCCTCGAGCTAGGTGAGGTGAATCTACCCACCCGACTAACTCCTGAAATCAGAGAGGAGAGGTGGAGATCCTCGATGGAGACCTGGTCTACCCACTGAAGCACTGTCAAAACTAAAATATATCATACATTGCAGTGGTTACGAGCTATAAGTGCTAGAAAAAACCCATCGTTTATCTCATTAAAAAAAATTTAAAATTGTTACACTCCTAGTTCACATAATGGATGTTTGGTCCAGCTTAAATCACGTTTCAGAGGGGCTGAGCTTGAGGAAGAGAGTCAGCCAGCTTAACTTGTGTGCAACCATAAAATGATTAACACTATACCCATTGAGGATTAAGAGAATCAGACTCAGGTATCTCTGCATGTGATTCAAGTGGAGATACATATATTATAATCCAAAAATAATCTAGGTGAAAAACATTCCTGATAATAGAAAGCAACAAAGCAAATGTTAAGTTACCGTACCTAAACATGGGAGAGCTGTCCTGCATAGTTTCACTTGCAGTCCCAGTATGTGAATGTGTACCCAAAATCGCTGTGACCAGAGGACAGGCCTCTATAATTTCCTTTGGAAGGTACATGAATCATGCATACAGGCTCACGGCCTCTCTGATACTTGCTCTGGCCTGGGGAACCAGAAATACAAGTCATGTGAAGGACACAGATCACTTCCCCACCCAGCTGTGATGCTGTTCAGGTGCATCTCCTGGGCCCAGGACTCTGATGCACTTACAGTGTAGATGCAGCTCCAAGGAACACCTTTCCAGTAGAAGTCAGGCTGCCTTATCTGCCAAGCTACACTCTGTGTTAAACAAAAGGAGGAATCACAGCTCATTTGCTAAATTTATTTCTAGGGACACACAGAAGTTTTTGTATTCCACTGTTTCAGTCTTTTTTCAAACCAATGTGGTAAAGGCACATCTTTTCATCTGATTAAGGAGAAAAAACAGCTGCAAACCGTAATCTCTTACTGGTGACAGTACTCTCTTCTGAGAGTACTCTCTTCTGCCTACCTAAAACAGATTCATATGGATTCATATTCCAGATAACATTTCTTTAATTAGACACATGAGAAGATATCTAAGGTGACAGTCCACTCTTGATCAATAAATTCTGTAAACAGATCAGCACTGAAGATACAGTAGCATTTGGATACTGCTAGCTGATTTGTGAGAATGGAAAAAGTAACTTCCTGTGAAAAGTCAGTCTTTCAACTTTCAAAAAGAAGCAAAATTACAGGAGGAAACAATGTCCTAATCTGAAAGAACCACAGAACAAATTTGGTTTGGAACCAGGAAGGCTGAGTCAATAGCGGTGCAAGGAAACAAAGATGACTTCATTTAGGTGATGAAAAGGTCACTAGTGGGTGTATCCGAGCCATTTATGTTAAGGTTTTATTGCATGTACAACAAATTAGTCATCAGAAAAGTTTCAGAATGTGCAGATGAGTGGAAAAATAGAGGTAACCAGATTTTCTTTTTTAGGTGATGTGAAGTCTGGAGTTGGAGACACTGCTGCAGTAGACTGTTCAACCCAGCAGCAACAATATAACTGCCGCACCAAAGAGTATCAGCATTGGGTATTTGAAGTGGATGTCCTGCTTGGTGTAACAAAAATGAGACATCTTACTAAAACCTGGTCTGGCCTGAGCCTTTGAATAAATACAACTAAAACACTGAAACTTCCCTGTTATGCCTTTTTTTGACATATAATAACAGTTAGAGATATGAAACATGGTAAATATTTTCTAATTGAGGATTGATGTCACTTTTCTAATATGACCGGCATAATGTTCTTGGTGGAAAAAAATGAAACAAAATACAGCACTGTTGTCTGTTGTTTTCTTGGAAGCAACAGTTAAAAAAATAATCTGAAATCCAACCATTCCTAGGAAGTGTGGAATAAAAAATTACTTTGAGATCCCAAACTGTTCAGAATCATTGAATCCTAAAAAAGACATGAAGACACAATTCTTGCTGTAAGTAGTTTTACTTTATGCAAGCTTCTCTTCAACCCAGCAGATGTTCCAGTCCCTGACCATCTTGGTAGTCCTCCACTGAACCTCCTCCAGTTTATCCATGTCTTTCTTGGAAGGAGGAATGGAGCAGGATGGGGCAAGGGGGAGGCAAAACTCGATACACTGTTTTAGATGCCATGGAACAAGTGCCAAGTAAGGGAGGGATAATCACTTTCCTTGACTCTGCTAATACAGCCCAGGATGCTGTTGGACCTCAGCTTCTGGGACACACGGATAGCTTAGGCTTTGCTTGCCATCTACGAAGACCCCTTGGTTCCTTTCAGCAGAGCTTCTCTCCAGTCAGCCCCTCATTCTCCACCAATACAGGATTGTTCCCCAAGTGTCCCCCCATTTTTCAATTAATAATTGAGGTTTTATTTTCTAAGAATCACAATACCTTTCTCCTGGCTAAATTACTACAGCATTCCGTATTTTTTAGAGGCATACATAGAGTAAGTTACTGTGATGGACTTGGTTTACAAAGATTGATTTAGCTGCCTCAAACAGTTTTAATTAAAATACTGCCATATCTGTTCACTTAGTCAGAATAAGAAGTCAGCCAGTTGCTTCCAGCTGTACTTCTGGACACATTTTACAGAGTCAGCAAAACTCCTCTACACCTCCTACTATCTGTCATTAATCCGACAGTGAATGGTATTTATGCTTCCATTTGCACAAGGGAGGTGTTAAGAGCTGCCATTACAACTGGAATTAAGGAACACTAATGGCTTGTCAGCCATGTTCAGGGCACAAGAACGTTCATCTTACAGAAGGAGACTAAAAGGATTTGGTTTGCCCATCTCATGGAAGTGAAAAGTGAGAGGGAGTTTATTCACCAAGTAAATCATGCAGAGTAAGCATTGTAGGAGGAAAAAATTATTTAGACAATAAAGCAATGGTGCCATAAGAACAAAGGCTGGCAAGTGGAACACTTCTAGACATGACAGGGTTATGGCACTGTAACAAACATCCATTTAGGGAGTAGAGGTGAGGTACCTATCTGGTTTTAAGACATAGAGAGAAATTTATGAAAGGTATCATATGGGTTGGTGACATCAGTCAAGCTGATGAAGTTGATTACTCAGGAGATCTCTTCTGGTCTCATATTGCCGAACTTTTCCATCATGGATAATTTTTTTTTAAGCAGTAAGTGAACACTATCAAGTGTGTTATTCTAATTATGAATTTAAAAAATATACCTGACCCTAGTCTGGTAAGCAATTAACAGAACTATGCTATGACTGCAGTTGATATAAAATTAATAGCTGCTGGAAATGATGTTAGCCATCTAATTTGCCCAGATTGGAGTAGCATTATTCTTAGGCATGTTTATCAAGTTCTGCGGTAATGTGCACTTGAGTGAAGTGCTCTTTAATAACGTGTTCAAATTCACAAAGCTGTTATTACAATTGCAAATAAGATATACAACAACATCATCTCCTCTGCCCATCGTTTTCTCTTCTTTGCAACTATTCTTGACAGAAAATCAAATTGTAACAATTCCAAAGGATGTTTAAACAAATTGAGCAAAAGTGGCATTATATAATTAAACGGGAAAATGGGAAAAAAATCATCCTCATGAACCAAGTAGGCCTGAATCCAAAACACCTGAGCTGCTCATGAGGAAGAAACAGGAATCATTTAGGTCACTGGGGGACGCAGAGAAACATTAAAGGTAGAATTAACTCAAGAAAGTGGAAAGGGGAAAAATATTTTTGAGGTGCATTTAAGGCCCGGAACTGAAGAATATCTGATAATTCAAAGCCTGATGAAATCAGATTAAATCACCTTTCAGGACCACATTTTCAAGGTCAATACATGTTGGAGTGGCAAAATGCTTAATTAGCTGATTAAAACACATCAATTAAAAAATGGAAGAAGAAAATTCATGGGTCATCTGTTCATCTTTCTCAGAAGGATACTGGAAAATCCAGACAACTGCAGAAAGTAATAATATTTAATGAAGGAACAGTTGTCTTACAAGGACAACACACAACCCTGAGTGAACAATATAATGACATCTGGCAAAATATTTGGGATGTGCGTACTTTCCACCCACCCACCATCAATGTCTATAAATTCATAGGCATTTATGTGGCTTTCAGGAACACATGATCTTTCCGACAGCTGCATCTCCAAGTCATACTCTTTTTCTAAGAGTGGCATGTCAAAAGAGGACAGTTAATGATACAGTTTCTACCAAGACAGTAGCTTACTGAAGCATGCAGTAAAACTTAGATTCAAAAAAGAAAACAGAGCACAAAAGTTTCAGTTCTCCATCTACAGAGGACAGAAGGCTGATTTCCTAGGCTGTTTCCATCCTCACCTCTAGGTAATACCTGCAACCAATAAAAATAAAATAAATGCTAAGCTACCTGCAGTACAAACCAACAACACTCCTAAAAAAGAATTCTTATTTGGATTATAAAGGGTGAGAATATGGTGCTTTTATTCAAGGTACAAAGGCATTTCTGAAGATTAAAGAAACTTCAAGAAAATGCTTAAGTCATCAGACAATGTTGATGCCAGATTTTCTTCTACTTGTAGAATAAAACAGCATAGAATTTATACAATGTCTTGAAATACTATCTGGAAGGATTACATATAGGGGATAAGAGACAAAATGATTTTTAAGACTGCAGAACTATTGACATAGAAGCATATGAATAAAAGATTCCCTGCTCTTCGGATGACTCTAATGTTTAGGCACTGGGTAAACTACATAATAAAAGAGGATGTGTAGTAGAAAAGCCTGAAAGAAAAATAAGTTTGATTTGACTATGTGGAGAGGGTTTCAAGAAGGATGAAAGCATTAAGGAAACAAAGGGACATTCTGTAGTAACCTTGAGAACTACTTTACACCTTTTGCAGTCAGCCTCACTGACTTTTTGGAGAGACTTGAACTTTTAAATGCTAAGCTTTACCTGAGCAGTCACTACCTTTTTTTTTTTTTTTTTTTTTAATGTATATTTATGTCAATGCTACCTACTGATCCTATATATTTATATATATATATGTAGTCTGCACATTTTTGCGTAATTCTTACATAAAAACAAAATATACACTTACCGCTCATGAGGTTCTGAAAAACATTTTTTTTCTTTCATCCTAAAACTCCTTGTTACTAAGATTCAAGTAAGAGCACGTCATTTTTAGGTTTTCCTATTATAAAAAAATATCCAATGGCTTCAGCTAGGACAGCATTCTCTGCTTTCTTTTTTACTTTACTAGCAACCTTATACATTGTTCTTTCCCTTGGAAGAAACTGACAACACAGAAAATAACTTCTAGACACCAGGGATGAAACTAGCTCCCCTTATTCAGACACAACAGGACTTTAGTCAAGCACCGAGATTCTTACAGTCTAAGTTGTAGGACTGCTGAGGCTCTACATTCTTTATTGATCTTGTAAACTGCAGTGCATGCAAAATAGAAAGCAGTAAAATTATTAGCCCATCAGTACATTTTGTCCTCAGAAGTGCCAGACTCATTCTGGCAATATCAGAAATGACGGTGTTTTATTTAATAGTTAAATATATATAAAATAATTCTTTCTGCTTATCTTCACACATAGACCCTGAATCAGAAACATAGTGTTTGGCTAATTGTGGAGGAAAAAAGCACTACCTGTAATGACACAGCTTCTCCCACTGGGGCCACTACAAAGGCATACAAAAATCATCAGCTGTACTAAAGTGAGGATGAAGCCTAGAAATGGATCTGTTCTTTAAGTCCCTCTGTGCCTGTCTACCTACACTTGCTTATCTATGCAAGATAAATTATTGCCTCCATCATCCATGATGAGGAAAAGTTAGAATCTCTACGGGAAGGACACACTATTTTAGATATCTTAGAATCATAGAATGGTTAAGGTTGGAAGGGACCTTAAAGATCATCAGGTTCAAACCCCACTGCTATGAGCAGGGACACCCCAGACTGGACCAGGCTGCACAAAGCCTCATCCAACCTGGTCTTAAACACCTCCAGGGAGGGGGCTTCCACAGCCTCCCTGGGCAACTTATTCCAGTGCCTTACTACCCTCATGTTGAAGAATTTCTTCCTGATCTCTAACTTAAATCTCTCCTCTTTCTGTTTAAAACCATTACCCCTTGTCCTATCACTGCCCTCTCTGGTGAAAAGCCCCTCCCCATATATCTCTTTCAGTTGTACATTTTCAGAACTCACTTAACACACCTAATCCTATCGCCATTAGTAAGGCAATAAAACAATGTGAGCAAAGAGCAATAAAGCAATCATATCCCAGCATGTTTATTTAGTTGTGGTCCTTAATGACAGAGACCTTCGTACCCAGTGATACCTGGAGCTGCTACTAATTCTCTTTCTTAAATCCTTGGTTATCATTACTCTCAGACTTATGCCTAATGTTTTAAAGCATGCTTTGCATAACTCATGCAAAAACAAACAAAGAAATAAACCTCACAGAAAGAAAAGTTTTGTGAAAAAAAAAAAAAAGAAAAAATATATTTGCAAATTCAGCCCAAATCCATTTTCTTTCAGAGCAATACCAAAAGAGGTGAGTTTAGGAAGGCAGGAAGGTGGAAGTGGACATCATGGGTACAGGCTGCACTTAAGGCTGGATGTGATTTAGATACAATGCAAACTTCGCATAGCTGCACTGAGGTTGTGTTAAAATGTGTTAATGCATGCCTTTGTCAGTGACTGCACTGTCTAGATTAGGTACACAGAACACCTGAAGCACTAAACATAGCCTGGAGGCTGTTTAATATTAGACCGTAGACAGATCCTTGGTAAGAAAGGTATTTAAAATAAAACTATGTACTTGTGAATTTGATGGCAAACAGACCTTCCTCTCTTCAAAATACCTGACAAGCAGTCAAACTTCAGATGTATTCACTACAGTATATTGTGCTTATTTTTACAATCATTCTATGTTGATTTAAAATCCATTCCTTTAAAATATCACATCTCTTCATTTAAAGAGCTATAGTTACCTATTAATGATTCAGGTAGATTCCTTTCTCTTTACTTCACCATTTATATTATTCTGTAATAAGCTTAAGAAGCATAATTCCCTTAAGGAATAACCTACACTGACTTTTGAATAACAAAGAAAAATGGAATTTGATCCAATATATTCCTAATGTGGACCAAGAACATGTGATTGCCCTTCAGAAGAATCCATTTTGGTTTAAAATTGGCAAAAAAAAATCTAGGGACAAATCACAGCCCAGTTACTGGTCATAGTCACAACTACATTCACAGACAAAATACAGTAATTTACTTTCAGTTTGGCTATTTCTAGTTTCATCTTTCAAACATCCCTGCTGTTTGAGGGCTTTTTCCCTAGTTCTGAAAATTAATAAACTATTTTCTTAGGATTACCTCTTCATGTCACGTAAAATGTCTGCAGAGTGACTTTACTTTTACTTCACCCATATGCTGTGTATGTTTCAGTCTTTTCTTCCCAATGTTTCATTGTTTTTATCCTGTCCCACTAGCTCCTTTTCAGTCAGTCTCCTATCTTTGATATTGTCATTTAGATCCTTAAGTATAAAAATCACTTCAACAAAATATATACATATTTCATTAAGGCAACATGTCTTTAGACTTACTGAAATGAGATAAATCATTTCATGGAACAGTTTTTCAGGATCAAAAAATCATAACATTTCTTAACCTGGAAGAGGCCACTGTTGGATTTCTTACCACGTTGTACTTAAACATCCGCAGATTTTACATTTTCTTCTTCTAAAATCTTCATAACGGATGTTTATAAAATGCCTGTGAGCACCATTATGAATTTCCTGTGCCATTTTGAACAAGATTGTTCTTTGAATCCCTTCCTTTTTAGCCTGAAAAAAAAATCTGGAATTTTCTTTTAAATAGCAGGGGGTGGGAAGGTGTTAAACTGCATTTCTCCTGCTGTATGATACACCTGTTGCATTGCCTGTTCTTCTCTTGCTCTCTCCGTCTTCTCCTGACTTTTCCAGATAAATTCCCTCTTATGGCTAGTCTTCTTTCAGAGACATTGTGCAGACGTCAGCAGCGATTTTTTTCCATCTTCTGTGAGCTCTGGGAACCTGCCCTCTTTCAAGCTGGGATAAGCTGCACAAATGTAGAAGCCCAGCCACAAACTAGCAACTGCTCAGACCAAATAATTGCATGACCCAGACAACGTGATATGTCACATTAATATTGTAAGCAAAACATAGAACAGGTTGTGTTTGAACATGCAAGCGCATGCGGAAGTGCACACAGCTCAACAACATTCTTCAAATGGCAAGCTCTAAATAGAAAAGTTGGTCCAAACCTTCCCTGAGGTAAAAATTCCTCTTTTCATTTGAATTTTTGAGTGTCCAAACAGTATGATATTGTGCAAAAAAATGGCTTGCTGAAATAAAAACACAATAAAAAAAGAGCTATGTGTTGAATTATTTCCTTGAGAAAGGATCCAAAGTAAAACACTGTGTATAAATCACATCATTTTGCTTAAAAGCAGGGAGAAAAAAACATGGACAGATTGAGGAAAAAAAAAAAAGGCATGGAAAATAATGGGAGGAAAACAAAACAAAACAGTACCCCTTTCAGGATGATTGAATTTTGTTTAATCCATATTTTACTCTCTGCTACATAATTTTACAATCTTGACGAAGTGTCAGGCAATTGGAAGAAAGCTGGAACAACGTGCAGCTTTTTGTCAACTTTATGCCTCCCTAAATTTAGATGAATTTTCTGAATAAAGAAACTAAAAATAAATCAGGAAAAGGTGTCAATAATAGGGCCTGAATTATCCAGTAATAAAAAACGAAAAACATTTTTAATATACTTAAACAGAACTTTCATAACATAAATAGTGGCAATGAGACTTCATTGGTAACAAAAAAAAAGGGATTTGTAGCTGACTTAAACAGATGACCTTTTTAAACAAAAATTACACTGCTTATATATACTGTGGCTTGTTTACTTACATGTTTAAACTATTGTAGGAACTCATAGTTAAAATGTAGCTAACAAGTACTTTACTTAATCTTAATAGCAAAAGCTGGCACTGAAGTCTTGGATTAGCAAATATGTTCACATTAGTAGTTACAATTTTAGCTTCCAGAATTAAAATCAATGTCAATTTACCTGGATACTGTAAATAAATTCACAAAATATACAGAAAAATTAAATGTCTACATATTTATATTACAATTTTATTTTCATCATACATACACAGTGTGGTTTTGTTTATATAGAGAGATAGAGAGAAGGTTATGCAGTTTGGCTAAGGGACAATTCTGTTAGAGTCGTGTTTAAATGCAATGCAATTATATTTAAGGAAATGTGCTAATAAGTTAAAAAGTTGAAAAATATGAATTTATATAAATTAACAGATTTAGGCCTGGATTTTCTAAGAAGAAAACTTCCAGAATCCATTTGGTATATTAGTTCTTTTGTCATTAGAGTAATACCAGAGATACTTGACAAGCTAACTACTAGGCTAAGTTAAAAATTCAGCTAATACATATAAATTTTCTGAAAAAAAATCCACAAAATAATGGCAGTGAAAAATTAAAAACAGATGGAGCAAGCTGGTTGTCAAAATCAACAAAATGTTAGTTAATCTAATTATGAAAAAATCTTAATCAAATTTGAAGTAAGACCTTTAAAACTTAGCAAACTAAAAATTTTTCTACCTAGCTCTAACAATAAGTAGATGCAACACTGAAGCCATGTTTATATTTACATCAATTTTTGCCAATTCTTTACTTCTTCTCTATGAAAAAACATATTAGGTCTAGAGTTGCAGCACTGTGCATTCCACCTGCCATGCTAGCCAACAAGATTTAATTGTTCTTCTCCTTGCAAACTTGTGACCACTGAGGAGCAGAATGATCAACCAGCTTTTTTAAAACCTCTGGATTAGATTAATCATGTCTAACCTTACAAGTCACTCAAGCTCCTGAAATTTTTCATTCTATTACCCTTTCATGTCAATCCTCTTGTTCTTTGCCCTTTTCAATCTTATTAGGCTTTCATTTTCGTGTTAATGGACACAGACTTTTTTCATTCCTTCTGACAAGTTCACCAGTGAAACCATTGCTTGTTGAGGTATGCAAAAGCAAATTAGATTAAATTGTACCAGAAATGTTAGTAGAATGATGCTCTACCAAGCCACACATCTTGATTTTCTAACAGATCTACATTAAGCTAAACAAATATGATCACACACTAAACTTCCAAGATTTAACTGAATGTAGTTATAAAGTATATCACTCAGTAACCAAATCCACACACAAAATGTGCAAATTCTTACAAAGCAGCACTACATCTGGAACAATAGCAACATGCACTCTCCTCTAGATAGCACTAGGGGACAAAGAGCACAATCACTTTCAGGCTTAAAAACAGGTGTATCATTCAGCACACTTCCTTCAAACTAGCCTGTGGGGAAAGCTATCTAAAACTCTTACTAACATATAGAACTATAAAACATATTTGAGACTAGAAATATAGAATCAGATCGTGGCTTGATGGCAAGCCTGACAAAAGATAATATAATTTTACTCAGACCATGGAAAGAAATGTTTAAGTTGTTTTATGTCATACAAGTATTTATTCATGTGTTTATTGGCTGCTATTTATTTTAGTTGAAACATTTAATGAATTATTGGAAGGCATGTTATAGAAAACACTACGCAAAGTAGTAGCTGGTCTTGAGAAAATTAAATAAAATTATGAGAGGATGAGACATAACAAGACAAAACAAAAATAAATTAAAAGAAACAGTGAGATATAGCTGCCTGCCAATGTTATTTCCACAGATAACATTCTGTACCCCCAGTTCTAAACACTAACAAGGTGGTGAGCAAAGAAATCTCAGACCTGCTTACAACACAACTTCTTAACATGGACACACCAGTGAACAAACTGAAATGAGAAGCACACACGAATCACAGGCTGGTAGAAGATAAGTACCACCAGAAAAAGTAGCTGCAGAGATTTTTTCAGAAGTATTCAGGCACCTTAAGATGCAAAAACACATGGTAAAAGAATCCATGGCTCTTGATTATGACTGGCCTCTTCCTGTTGGGAACCAGCATGCTGAAAAGCATGATTCTCAACTGGAAGAGTAAAAGAGGGAAGGACAAGATCGCTGGGATGAAGAAGAGGTTGAATGGAGGAGGTATCTTGTACAAAGACTTCTCCAATCCAAAGAGGATTCCCTCTTACACACACATAGCCACAGTGTTCATTCTACCAGCATTTTCAAGACAAAAGAGAACCAGCAACTGCAATGATCTTCTGAAGGTTTTTAATTCCCTGTTCCTTTGTGCTGGCAGAGAAGATGACGAGTTGACGGACAAAATGTAGGATAGGTAGGCTGTATTTCACTAGTCATCTACTTGAATCTTTTGATGACCCCAGCCCCAAGTACTCCATCCCCAAGTACTCCAATGAGAAGTGTAATGCTAAGAGTTTGCTAGATCTTTTTTTCGTGTGTTATGATTATGACTTGCAAATTAACTGTAAATTGCTAAGGCAATCATCAATGCTAGAAGGCAATTCTTAGACCTCAGTTCCAGATGAATATGAAATCTCCTTTATGAAACAAAATCTTGGAAAGTATAAACACCATGATTAACTTGAAAATGCCTTTTTTATAGTAGAGATATACTTTAAAAAGAGCCCTAGTTTGTTTTTTGGTTTGTTTTTTTTTGTTCTGCATGGGTAGGAATTTCATGGGCAATGTATGCAACTAACAAGTCTAAAATAAATGCATTATAAATTTTAATTTAAATGCCTCTAAAATTTGAAATAACTAAAATAATTTTAAATATTTGCAATTATTAACTAAACATATTTTTTCCCCCAGAATTGTTTTCCATGTATCTCAACTGTACCATCAGTCCCATTCTGCTGTACTAAGAGAACACAGCCAGTAGCAATTGAGAAAACATTACACATAGCGCTTAGTTTGCCGTGAAATTCTAGATGAGTTAACAATAGATAATGGCCTACAATTCATGTGTGACTTATTTTAGTAAATCTCACTGATACAGCAATTCAAGCACACTGCATAAGGGCTGCACTAAGTATAATCAAATGGGCATGTAGAAAAATCAGCAGG
>NW_009952893.1:7628035-7643361 GCF_000747805.2 Chaetura pelagica | reverse complement strand
AGCAGGAATTACAAAAAAATAGAAAATAAAGTGACATGTTTACAAGTCCCATGGACTCAGTGTTTTTTTGACTGTTTTAACACATCTGTTTTATAAGGACTTCCAGTGCAGAGTTTGTAGAGAAAAGAAGGAAGTATCAGTGCTCATTAGTACCCTGCTCCTCAACCAAACCTATTGAAATAGTTAAAAACCCTGTTCAGTATCACTGTGATGGCTGCCATCTTGAATGACATTGAAATGTAAAGGGTATCTTTGTAAGCTTTCACCTTTTAAAGTGAGCTATCAGGTGCACATTCAGTACTCACATCCAATCCACAATATGGATGCAAACTAGATGATGCACTCTAGAGCAGTAGTTCTGCAGCAACCTCATGATTCCACTCCTTTCAAGAAGCCCTAATGAATATGCTAACAACAGAAGACCCAGGAATATCTCTTTATCTGAACAGGCCTATGTGGAAATTTGTTAGCCATTTCCTTTCATTACAAAAGCTAAGCTGAAACATAATCGTAGCCCTACCCTTTGTTTTCTAGCTATTAAACAACCATTAATCTAGGAAAAATCCTTCTATCTTCACCCATTATACCTTTGCTTCTTTAAGTGCCTTTTTGAGGAAATTTGCCAAAGGTCTTTTGGAAAATAAACTATACTGAGACAATGTCTAAAATCACAAGCAGAAAGCACTTCAAAGCTCCTAAACCTGTCATACTCCAGCTTTGCTTCATATTGTATTGGGATGAGGTCTGGAAGGTCACCATTCTCCCTGCTTCCCTCTCACTGGCCTCATCAGTGGGAGAGGAGCTATGGCATTTGCTTGCTTTCTCAAGACAGGACACACAAGGACCAGGACACAGGGAGCCCACAACACCAAAAGGTCCACTGAGGCACACCTATGTCAATAACATATCCCTTTCCCTATAGCTAGTGACTCCCTGAAAGAACTTCAAGCTCACATAGTGTGAGTGTGCACTCCCACTGCAAAAATTCCTTTTTTTTTCTTTTTTGCACCTCACACTGGATTTTTACTGCTGCAGGGCATTTGCCATTTCCCAAGATATTCCAGTTCTTTGATGCAGGGGTACCGGGTGACATAACAGACACAGACTAGTGAGACAGATTAGCACATATTAATCATTCTGTAGCAGTATAGTTGAAAAATACAAATAAAAATTCAAGAAACTCATAATCAGACAAAAAAAAAAAAAAAGCCGCTGCAGCAAGATTTGTCCTAAGACATCTGGCAAAACTAGCCTATTTCCATAATTAAATATAGCCTGAAGCATAAACTAACATTATTTCGTTTTCTCATCTTTATTCACCTAACAGCAATACAAATCTGTGTAACTGTGGATACAGAGATCTCCTGTGTAATCGCATTGCCTGAGTATATGCTTTTGATTAATAAACAGCAGACATAATAATTATCTAAAACTGAATTACTGTTTTTACTTGCTATTACCTGAGCGTTCCCTTCAACAAAAATAAATACGAACAACAGGCATTTACTTGCCCTTCTGCTATTGTTTCAGCAGAAATCTAAAGATTGAGGGTTAATTAAACTCAGTTTTTGTAAATTACATAGAGTTTGACATTATGTTGTTAATTCACACACACAAAGATGGGCCTTCTACAGTAAGATCAGCTTTGGTAGCAATGGCAACTTCTCAATAGGACGAATGTACTTTATGTAGACAAAGAGACCAAAAGAGTTCAAAGTACCTTGCAAACAATTGCTTCCCTAAGAAAAATGTGCCTCAAAATCCAACATCAACATTTCTTTCAAGAGCAGACATTATTTTCATCAAAAGAAAAATTATCTGTAAGAGCATGTGTAACAGTGCCCTCTGGTGAATATGTGCCCAAGCCATATGCCTTCATTATAAGGGTAAAGAGAGATTTGGGGGTAAGGTTTACTTATCAGGTGGACAGTTTTGCAAACTGAATTATTTAAAAACCAGCAACGACAAGAGTTAGGTGTTTTGAGATTCTAATTACTTTATGCAATTGGTTTATGCTTATTTTTTTTAAACACAAACTTTCATGAAGAAACGAAGACAGTAGCCTTGACTAGGTGAAGATTTATGAGTGCTATAGACAGCATAGCTACTTTTATGGCCGAGAATGTAATAGACCCTAAGCAAACACTGATAAGTCCTCTATTCTTCTGAGAAGTATCCACCCATCAAGTGTCCTGACACTGGAAAGCCCCACAGATTTGATAAGAAAGACAAGCTAACTGTAGAAAACAATTTAATTTCTTAAGTCAGTTGAAAGCATTCATTATATGTTCAGGGGTCAAGGGCTGTGTCTTCCTCCATTTACTGGACAATGACCTCTGCATTTGCAATCCTACTGAAATGTATATATACATATGTAAAATGTGTATATACACACACATAAAATATGTCTATATATGTATACATGTATGTGTGTATATATAAATATAAAATTAAAGTTAAAATATTGGAGAGACTTGTTATTGAACCAAGGAGTCAAAGTCTACTTTCAAAAGGTTTAATTGTGAAACACACTAGAAGTACTTAATAAGAAATAGTTGATATGAATTTGGAGTGGCTGAGGCCTCAAAATAGCATTCTAGTCTAGTTTTTTAGCTACTATCTGGGATGAAACCAAGAGCAGCTTTATCAGGAATTACCAGAGCTGTCTCTATCCATGATGTTTGTACTGCATAAGAAAATGGAAGTGAACCTAATGAAGATACTACCCTAGTCAACTTACCTGTCTTTTACAACGATTGTTCTCACTTGTATTAAATATTCCTCATCAACCTCTAGCTGTTATCTGTGGTGATTAATTAACTTCACTGTTTTTAAGGAAAGAACTTGGCAGTCCCACTCAGCTGTTTAACAAATAACCAGCTGTCCCCAGAGGGCTCAAAGGAGTGACTTCCAGCCAAGTTCCTCTGGGCCAGCTATAAACATCAAACAAAATGCCTCTTAAGCAGACAAAAGCAAGAAGTGTGGGGGGACATGATTGGTAAAGTGTCATCAGCAAACAAAAATCTTAATTCTACATTATTTTGCAATGTTTGGCTGATTTATTATAGAGACTGTGATGGCTATAGTGGGCATTTTAGGTCTTGATTATACTATATGGCTCACCAAAGTTATACATTAGCCTCCTCTAATACATTTACTTAACACCTTCAAATATCCAGCCATCAGCTCTCCCAAATCAGAGGCACTTGTACTTTCAAAGGAGGACAACAAAATTAATTTTACACACACAAAAAAAAAAAAAAGCAACCAAAAAACCCAAAAAGAAGTGTGGTATCTTGTAAACAACAACAACAACTTACAATACTTCCCAAAGTCAGAAGTTCTCCTTCCTTTACAAATTGGCACCCTGGCAAATATAAAATCGAATACACTCCATTTTTCAAAATACAACCCAGTTTTGCTCAAAAATTCCCTATGTGGAAAAGAAGACAATAATCTGGTTTATTTTGGCAAATAAAGAACGGAATGGGCTGTGAAAGTCGGATCTGCAGTAGAAATATTAACTTCACTGATAATACTTTAGCAAGCACTAAAGGTCCTAGAGCAAAGGCTACCTTTTTATTATGGCAGCAAACAGCATTCTGCCTCTTGAGGCCAACAAGCAACACTGTAATATATGAAAAACACAGTGATGGTTCAGTCCACTTTGGGGTCTTCTGTGAACCTCAAATGTGGGTTAAGTTAGAAGTCAGCAACTTCTAAACTTTCCCATCGTCTATTTTTTTTATAGCTCCATAGATTTTTCTAAATTCAGATGCCTGTCAACAGAAGACTTTATCCAGTAGCAAAACAAAAGAGAGAAACAACAGTGTAAGATGTCACCATTTGCTTCTGCAAGACAAGTAAGAGCTTGGTACAATCACATTATGTTAAGCACTCCTCACTGGTGAAGTAATTGGTAGCTGAAAGTGCTAGGATGAGAATGTGTTTATTTTATGTCAGATTGATAATTTTGGTAGAGTGAAAATAAATTACCCAGGGTAGTTGTAAACAATACTGCACAGGAATCTAGTGTGAGTAACACAGACATTGAAAAGCAAACAAACAAATATAAAAAGCATGATTCTGCAGAAAACCTCAGCAAACTGACAAAACCTGACCAATTCATCACAGTCCTAGTAAGTTCAGAGTCAATGAAATTTGACTGCAATGGACATTTTTTCCAGGTACAAAAACAGGAACATAAAAAGGTCAGAAACACTGTGCTGCTTGGGGGCTCAGCCCAGGCTGTTCTGCTCACTACAAAGCTCTGCGTTCCCCAAGGCGCAGCGTCCTCCCTCATGTGCCACCAAAGCCACTGCCTGCCGCTTTCTCCCCGAGCGTTTGTAAGAGCTAAAAGAAGCTTTACTGAAATTAACTCCTTATTAATCAAAGGTAAAATAGCTCTCTCTTCCAGTCACATAAGAGACAAGGAGACAGTTATTTGGAAACTGAGGAGCCCTGGCAGCACTCCCGGCTTTTTCAGCTCACAACACTGCATCTCTGTCAGTGCTGCGGCACGACTGCATTAAGCCGACCTTACTCTTCTGTTCGTAAAGGGTATCAGTCACAACTGGCCCCAGTGATTTGCCAGAAAAAATGAAGAAGAAAAATAAATACACTATTATTCTAAATAATAACAATAATAATAATAATAACAACAATAATAATAATAATAAAAGTCAATTCCCAGAACACACAGATTTGAGTACTATTGACTTTCCTGTGCATTCCAGTATCTCAGAGCATTATGAAAGCAATGTTGCATGGTAAATAAAAAAAACTTCCACTCTAATCAAACGTATTTGTTATTCTTTTAGCTGTGTTACACTGACAAAAAAAAAAATGGACCCTGGTTTGCTTTCTTTGGGCTGTGGGATCACACTGTTACAGATCCTTCAATACAAAGGTACAAGGAAGAAGTGGGACAAATACTTTTTTCTGGTTTTATCAAGTGTTTATAGCGTCTGTGTTTTCCATCTCTACTGTTCTTGTTCAAACTAAATCCAGCTCAGGAAAAAAATCCCCACCTCATTTCCCCAAGAACCTAGTTATTTTATCTACCTCAACAACCAAGCTACTCTACCTTGTCATTTCAATTTTCACATATTTTCTCTTTGTGTATTAGTTCTATAATTCAATGAAATCTCATCTCTTCAGCCCACTGCCATAAACTACTGTCTGGAACAAAGCTCTCTCTCAAATTCAATCTCAAACAAAATGAAAAAGAGAAAATCACAAATGAGAAACTGGACCACAACGAATCCTATGGGTGCCATTCTTACAAGGTCTGAAAGTTATTTTGTTTCATCAAGTAAACCTGGACTACAGGAAGGTGCTCTCACCTGTCTTGTTGCCAAATGAGCAAGTGTTAATAAAAACAAGACCTCATTCCAGGGACACTACAGTGTCAATGTTAATCCCTGATTTGGCTGAAATACACTTCTTGGTCTTAAAAGTGATTTCCAGATGAAATACAAACAGAGTAAATTTTATTGTTTAAATAAATGGGGACGCAGGCTGTCACAAATCTCGTGGAATTACTGTTGCTAAACTATTATTACTATAAATAGTAATTACTTACTGTAATGATAGTACTTAGAAGTCCTTTGTGCTCATCTGAGTTTTCTCGCAGCCATTTAACAGCCCTAGTATTCTGGAAGGCAAGAAAAACTTACACATTTATGTCATATATACTTCTGCACAAGCACTGATCTGTAGAAATCTCACAGTTTAAAGAACCTTGAGATGGGGAAAAACTTATGTTTTGTTTCAAAATTTAGGATATTTACTGCACTTTCTTATACAGCCTTTGAAAAGCTTTGTAATTACTGTCTTCAATGTTCTGCATTCATTTTTTAATTATTTTTTTTAAGCCTTCAATAGTTTTGTACAGAACCCCAACTGCTAAAGCCTCCCCAAGAAAGTTCTGGTAGCTCTAACTCATAGGACTGTATTATGAGCCTTTTCCTTAAAAAAAAAGTCTGGAAAACACCAGAACCAAAGCATTTATGTAGGAAAAATGTATAAAGGCTGGAATGAGACACTGTATGTGAACCTGCGACTTAAATGGACTGTGCAAAGAATCTATTAAGCTTCTCTACAGTTAGAAAATACTTTGTTATATAATGGTGGCTGTAAGCAATTTTTGCAATCAAGAACAAGTAATTGTATCCATACTGTGCCATTGTTGAGGTACAAGGTAGGCAAGCCCATACAACTGCTCAAATGAACTACATGCAATGAGAGTTAGCACTGAATTTAAAAATTAAGTTTACCACAATGGAAGCGAGTTTTAATGAAAACGATGGATTATTTTTTTTTTTCCTTCTATCACAGTGATTTTAAATTGGTGTCAATTAACTGAAGTTCGGTCAGGAGTGAAACCAGGAGGAGTGTACAGGATTGGTGTAAAAGTTCCCACATGCCACATGATAGCAGTGATGTACTAATAATAGCATATTGATGCTGATGTTCCTGAAGTTCTGTGACTACTAAAAGTTTATTTTCATTGATAAGGTGTAGTTAGAATTCTTTATTCAACTGCAAATACAAAATTTGCAGCTATTTTTTACTTCTTCAGCTGATCTTTTAGAAAGCTAGGTGACTTTTCAGAGTAACATCTCTTTCTTAGCAAGTTTACCCTGATGTGATTCCATAAGGGTGCATATGGTATGGAATCAGACATTAATGAACTTCACAAGGTGCAATATCTTAAACACAACTGTCTAACATCCTTATGTATACACACCTTGTAATACATACACATTTCTCTAATTCCTTCAACTTTCCCATTGCTGTACTGTAACATAAATCTATGGCTACTACTTTATCTGGAAAAGATTCATTTTTCATGTCTCAACCTTTTGTTTTCTTCTAAGCAGAGAATCCTTCCTTTGTGGACTCCTGGAAGGCTGAGTTCTGAGCTCTCTGTTCTGTTCTTACCCAGGTCATCACCTTAATACTTCCTAAGCATCGAATTTGAGGTCATCAGTCACCTGTAATCTTTACCACCACACCAGCTTCACTGATGCTTATCTATAGAAACTTCAACAACTGTTAATGTATCTCATTCTCCCTTACCCCTGCTGTTCAAGTAAGTTTGAGGCTTACAACACCAAAGCCCATGATGTGTCCAAACAAAGCATTTCTTTCATTACTTACCCCTTCACTTTCCTCTTTCTCAACAGCTTCCATGTTTCATAATTTCAGCATCAATCTGGTTCTCCTCCTTCTGCACCTCATCTCTTTGCAAACTGCCTGCTGATTCCTGAAACATTCCCTTGATATAAAAATTTCCTTGGCAAAGAGCTGGAGTGTGCTTTTTTTCCCCAAAAAACCTGTGAGTGCAGTGGCTTACTCAGAATCCCAGACCTAGCAATGGAAATTCTGCAGACTTCATCCCTTTTTAAAGATAATCCTATCTAGAAGTCCAACCCTGTTCAATAGTTGCTATGACCAATGTCTGACCTGTGATCTTCCTGGCCACAGCAATTTCAAGTGCTGGAGGACAGTCACTTAATTTCATCCCTACCAAACACAAGATGGGAGAGCAGAGCCTTTGGAAATCAGGCCCGCACACATCTTCAACAAATTCTTCATCTTGACTTTCATCTGTTTTCAATTCAGCTACATCTCTTCCTGCCCTAAAGCCAAGCTCTCCAGACCCACAGATGTACAGACTCTAATCCTTTCTCTGACAGAGAAAATTCTCTAACAGAGAGAATTACGTTCCTGCTCCTCGCCCAAGAATAAGATATAAAAAAAAAAAAATAAACTTCCTCCAGCAATAACCCCTTCCTCTCCAAAGTATTAGACTGGAAGAAATCTACACCAATGCAAGAACACTTTATGCCACATTTTTTAAAAACCTGTGAGTGCAGTGGCTTACTCAGAATCCCAGACCTAGCAATGGAAATTCTGCAGACTTCATCCCTTTTTAAAGATAATCCTATCTAGAAGTCCAACCCTGTTCAATAGTTGCTATGACCAATGTCTGACCTGTGATCTTCCTGGCCACAGCAATTTCAAGTGCTGGAGGACAGTCACTTAATTTCATCCCTACGAAACACAAGATGGGAAAGCAGAGCCTTTGGAAATCAGGCCCGCACACATCTTCAACAAATTCTTCATCTTGACTTTCATCTGTTTTCAATTCAGCTACATCTCTTCCTGCCCTAAAGCCAAGCTCTCCAGACCCACAGATGTACAGACTCTAATCCTTTCTCTGACAGAGAAAATTCTCTAACAGAGAGAATTACGTTCCTGCTCCTCGCCCAAGAATAAGATATAAAAAAAAAAAATAAACTTCCTCCAGCAATAACCCCTTCCTCTCCAAAGTATTAGACTGGAAGAAATCTACACCAATGCAAGAACACTTTATGCCACATTTTTTCATGCTGGAACTGCACACCAACCAGGTACATCTAATATACAGGCAGCTGCTTCTTTTCATGACTTTAGCAAAAATTGGAGTACTCAAAAAGACAAAACCAACAAAAACAAATAAAGAAAAAGCCAAACAAACTCCCAAACACACACACAAAAAATGCCAGGCATTTCTAGAAGTTACTAAGCCTTATTTTAATTTTTTTTAAGAAACAGTCTACATTGAAGTTCATACATTTGGGACATCATTCTAAGATGTTCTAAGTGAAGCTTCTAGAAATCAAAAAATTGGCTGGTCAAAATGTAGACTACTCCAATTTTACTTTTTTTGTGTGTTTTTTTTTTTATTTTAAGTATTTTAAGAATCTATTTCAAAAACAAAACATTGAAATATTTACTGGTTTTATTTTTGTGAAGATTATTCTTAAAAAATAAATGTAAATAAGTAAAGAGTTTGCTAAACTTGTAATTCCTGAACACTGACTGCATGTTGGAAATGTATATATATATATAAAATATATATGAATATATATAAATATATATTATGTATATGAATATATTTATATATCATATATATACATATAAACAATTACAACAAGTAAGAATCGTTTTATAAAGCAGTTGCTAAGGGCTTTGTTTTTTTCTTACAATTATGTCCAGTATAGCTGCATCTGCTTTGGTATTGCTGCACATTTTACTACAGGAAAAAGTAGGTGTCACTGTACTTAAAGGCAGAGCAAATCTTGCTCATGTATTCATTATATAGGACATTCAATTTTTTTTCTAATTCAAATAAATCTATTTTCAGGTTTTTTCTGTAAGTCATCATAAACCCCAGCTGATTTATTCCATTTTGGGTAATTCCTACAGGGTTACTGCCAGGAATTCCAAAGTTTCAGTATCATTAAAAGTTGCCAACTATATATTAAGTGACACTTTCAAACACTATAATTTGCTGAAAGAACTTCCAAAATGCTCACAGGATGTTTTATATAAAAGTCAAAAATATTCCTCTATGTCATACAGTGTCATTCCTCTCAGGAACTCTATACCTTTTGCTTTAAATGTCAACTGTGCTGAAGTATAGGGCCTGACTGTAAAACATTTCTGTGTCTATGCACATTGACCACCCAGTTTCTAATGTGTGATTGCACAGAATCTTTAGGAACGCATTTAGTGTGCTACATTTAGTTCCCCACGAAAGCAACACAGCAGATGAAAGAAAGGTAGCAATGGCATCATACTACCTACAGTACACTGTGGATCATCACTAAGTGTCTGACGGCCCACAGGATGAGAACCACTGCTCTGTTCAACTATAAGCACAGGTATTTATAGACTAACAGATAGATTTAGTGACATAAACATCCCCTTTGGTTGGAAAAATTAAATTACATACACTGTTTAATATTAGGTGGCTGGTTTGTAGGGGTTTCTTTTATTATTTTTTCTTAAATTACAAGGTTAATAAGGCATACAGAATTATTTTAAATTAATTTAGGAAAGGATGTAAGGCTTGTTTTATGGGAAAGTTATTGATTTTCAACAGGAATCTAACTGTCACATACTAATAACAGCATTAAATGTTTTCTATCAGGGCAAGAAGGCAAACTGCAGATTTGTATGATTCACAGATGTATTCCCAGACAGAGGGAATATACACTTATCCAAATGCTGTATCTAAAGCTTGAGTTTCAATGTAAGTAGTTCCCAGTGTTTCCAGCTGGAAGATATCCTTCTACATACAAAAGTTCCTCTTGCAGTTCTAATATAACTACGCTGACTCAAGCACCAGGGTCATCTCAAATAGCCAACACTGGGTCTGGCCCAAAACGGGTTAGAATTTTCAATTCAGTACTATTGGGATCAGGATACAGAGGCAAAGAAGAGAATATTTCTAATCTTTGGATCCAAATCCAAACTGTATATGGAAAGCATCTCAGCTGAACAAAAGGGATTCCTGCAAAGAGCAGCCACTAGCAAGCAACAGATTTTTCCTGACGGCTAAAAAAATATATTTTGATTTAACAAGGATCACAGGACATGCTGAATTTTTTTATCTAGCTAAAAGCAATCAAACATCTTTAATTTTCCAGCACCACAAGCTGCACTTGTGCATCGGTGAGCCGATGTATCCTCCGCAGTAAGGTGCACCACACAATCAGCTTTCGAGATCTCTAAACCATTAGTGGACTTAGCCAGGGCTCCCCAAATTTTCTGCTTGCACACGTACTGGTTTGAGGCAGAACAGAGCTCTCAAAGTGAAAAACAGAAATCCATTATTTGGCGACGCAAAATTACCAGACAAGGCAGTCGAAGAAGCTGTTTTCACAGTGACTTCCCAGAGCATACTGTCTTTCTGGATTTGATAATGTGTTTAGTTCTAACTATATTACTTTGCCTATCTAATTAAATACTTCTGTACTAGGAGAGTTTTTCCTTCATGACCTGCCCTATACAGCTGAGGTTTAACAAGAACCTTGTTGGCTAAAACTGTTCTACAATGCTGTTTTTCTTCTTCAGGAAAGCAGGAGCTCAGCCTTATAAATTCAAGGCTGCTAAATGCCAAAGGTGACTATAGAGGTTAAAAAGTTTGCTGCAATCTCAAAGATATGTTCTTCAGGCCGTCTGAAGCTGGTCTCATATTCTACCTGCCAATGTTTTTGCAATTCATACATTTATTCATACATTTATCTTAATTTCAGAATGCTCATTTGTGTTCTCTGGTACCACAGAGACTTGGGAATGATCATTTTTATTTTCTGGTTTTTTTTATTTGTTTCAGCCTCAAACACATCTTGGGAAATAAATTACTTGACCTATTGGATTAAAATAAGATTAAAAATTCACTATGAAGTTCTTTAGTAACAAAAATTATGGTAAAATTACTGTTAAAATTTGAATGCTTTTCTCAGCCAGAATCTGCAAACTACTTAATATTTCCTTGAAATGTAAGTCTATTAATTGAAAAATTCCCAGTTTTGCTCTGTTATCAGAAAAGGTCTTTAGAGACTTGCCATTGAAAAGATTAGTATAGTGGAGTTACTTGTTCTATTTACCACTAATCAATATGATGTTAAAAATTAGAAGTTAGTTGCCATCAGTCAATTTTCAAGCAGACAAATACCCCTACCATTATATATACACCAGTCAGCTTACTCTTTTTGGAAAAAAAAAGAAACTACTCATTTTGTTGACACTAAAATTAGTTGAGGTCTGGTTGCAATACTCTAAAACATCAGCCTCGTCTCTCCCCAGAACTGACCGCTCCTTTCAACGGGAAAAGCAGAAGCTGGCATGTACCCGGACCTCAGCCATGGAAATTCAACATCCACTAGATCTATAGAACTATGTCTGTATTTGTCAATTTCAGCAATTATTTAAACTACAGACAAGAATATGTATTAATCCTGGCACTTCTGTTATAGGGATAGAGACATTCAGGAGAGATGGCAGATGAAGTGGCCAAGCAAGCCGTGCTAATGCCTTATGCTACCTTGGTTGTTTCGGTTGCACCTGAAAATGGAAATGAAATGCATCATCCTGTATCAGAGAACTTGTACTTTTTCTTCTCCACTCCTACTTATCTGCAAGCAATGTAATCTGAGTAATCCTGAAAAATCTGGCTGAGAAGATGAACCCCAAATCAACCCAAAGGCTCAAACCAGAATTGTGTTCTGTAACGCACAGAATGTACCTACATTTTTAAATCTCGTATGGATTGTAAATTCCTGGGAGATGGGGCACTAGTTCATCCTGTTTATGAGTTAAGGAGATAGAGATCCTGTAAAGTACTTGTTATTTGAGATAAATTATTTTCATTGACTCACTTTAAACAAACAAACAAACAAGCTGTAACCAACAAACAAACAAAAACCACTCAAAAAGTTAGCCTACTACACCTGCAATTAGCTTAATGCATTTTACATTTTTACAGCTAGATTTTCTTCCCTCTAATCCTGAGGCTACTTTTTGCTCTTTGGGGAAACTGCAGTGGAGGCTTCCTTTGTTTTGTTTTTGTGGGGTTTTTTTCAGATTTGTCTGCAATATAATGATCCCGTTTTCAATGCAAGCTTGGATGTCAACACCAAAATTTTAGAGGGACTAGTTTGTATCCTTGAAATTTATCTTGAAGATTTTGAAATGGAACATAGCAATACATATCTCGCATTAAAATCGATTGCCTTCCTCTGCATTTTTTTTTTCCTTCCTACTATCATGGACGAAGTTATTCATATTACTATGATAAAATCTAAAGTTATGCCTTAAACTTATGGTAGACCAAGTTCTGACACTTAAAAACTCAAACAAGTTAAAAACCATTGTCTCTAAGTATATGCAAACCACTTGGTAAAATTGTATGTTTAATATTAATATAAAAAGGCACTGAAGTTCACAGAGTCAGATAAAAACGAAGAAAAGAAAGTTGAAACCAGTTATACAGCGTAGGACTGTAAAACAGGAACTGAGACAAAAGGCTTGAAAGACATTAAAGCCTCTTGAAAAATGTAAATGCTTCTGAAAAGTTTTGGATTTGGACATTTTAAAGCCAGGAATATCACTCTTCTCCCCAAAAGGTACGAAAGATATTAAATAAGGGCAATATATACATGTAATGTCGATAGTGTCTACCACCAAAATCAGATCTAGCAGTAAAAGCTATGCATTGTTTTCAGCATTCATAAGTAAAAAGCCTACTTCCATTCTAGCATGCTCAAAAGAAGAAATACAGAAACCATACGAAACTTCACACACAGCCAATTATGTATGGGCCCTTTATCCCACCTAATAGGGTCACTGTTGGCTACCAAACGGTCCAGCAGAAAAGACTGTTTTCAACTTGTTTAGCAGTTGGGATGCAGAAGCAATAAACAGGTGATGTATTTAGTAATTCTGTGAACAAAATTCTATCATTTTCCAAAATAATAATTTTACCCTTGGAGTACAACAGCAGGTACAAGCCAGTACTTGACTACAGCTACAAAGTAGAGAGGACAGTGAGTGTTGTATTGATGTATGCAATCGCAATGTGGTCACTATCTCCCACCTCTCAGTAGTGTCTAGACCTCTACTCAAAGAATTTCTTCTGCTAATACAATTTCAGTTTCCCGTTTCCTTGTGAAAGACAAGGCCTGCAACACACTTTTAAATGTGATTCTGAAACAGGTGGTGTCAATAAGAATAATCTTTCTCATCCTGGTCATCAACTAAAAAAAAAACAAATAAAACCAACAAACAAAATAATCCCACACTATCTAGCTGCAGGAGGCACAAAATGTGCCTAAGACATGTAAGGAAGCATGGTCATTGTGGTGAGCCATGTTCAAGCATCTGGACAAGCTCTGAGAGTATGAACTGATTCCATTCAGTGCCCAATGCTAACACTTTACATGTCAGCTATTAATGAAAAAATGTCTTGTTTAGCAAATAGAATGGGAAATTAAATTCATAACTTTCTGCCAGTGAGACCTATTTTAGGTAGCAAGTAGCCGGTAACTGATGGACATGGCTACTAATTTTTTCTCAGGTAAGTGTAAAACCAGGCTGGTGTAGCCTAGCAACCTCATACAAACATGATTCGCAAAAAGGGGATTCTCATTGCAACCTTCCTATAGATGCACTTTCAATTGCAAGCTGAAGCCATTTCACAGGCTCAATCCTCCTCTCCCACTTGAACCTAATGCCCATGTTTGGGCAAGTACTGTCGTACATACACACTGAGAAATCCTCTTCCACCAGAGAACTAAATGCAAATTAAAAACCCCAGAAGTCTAGGGGCAAACTTTACCAAGGTAGGAACAGATAGCGGAAACAACTCTATTTGCATAGAAACCTATTGCATAGGTCTATTGCAGTCAGATTCCCAGATAAACAGCAGGCAAGGAAAATTCACACAGCACCTTGCATGCTGCTGACTGTAATGTATGTCCTTGTTGCCTGGATACCTCTAGAGAATTATCAAGCAGGGGTGCAAGTCTTTTTTCTAGCCAGTATTGAATAAAAACAACCCAACCTACTACTCTGTAAGAGGCAGAAGATGCACATGGAGGCCTCCTGCGCCCGTGCCAGCCAAAAGCCAAAAGAAAGACAGATCGAGCCTTGAGAATTTTAAATCTTGTGGGTTGCTGTGCCATGTTATGAACTAGATCTCATACAATTTATCACCCAAGTTGCAGAAAAATAGTTCAAGAACTCAAAATAATGAATTCTGTCATTTCCAATAGAAGTGTGAAGGGAGAATTATGAATGAACCTTTTAAAAACACGTATGTGGAGGGAGATTGCCCTTCTACAAAATGAAAGCAGCAGGCTTCTATTTAAATGGCCCAATCCTGAAAGCAAGACCTTTCATTTTCAATTAACTTAAATTGACAATTGAGAAAGGTTTGAAAATGCTGTTGGAGGCTTTCAGTTTGATAGATCTCAGCTCTGACATTGCACACAACATTCTGACCCGATTTTTAGGGTGTGCTGTTTTAAAATTGAAAATTCGAAATGAAAAATATTTGATTCAATCAAAGCTGTTGCAAGACATTAAAACCTCTTAATCTGTTAGAAATGCATTTTCTGTATTTTCTCTTCATTATATGTTATATAATGCATCATTCAGGAAGATACACTAAAACTGAAGAGCCATGCCTTCCTGCAACCTTATATGTTGCAGTAATACTTTAGCTGAAAGTTTAAATTCTATCATGGGATATATTACCATGTACAACAGGTAACTATTTACCACAGAAATAAAACCTTTCTTTATATGCTAAAGCAATCTACGCTACCAGTCTACTTTACCAGAAAATGCAATCATCTGATATTACATACTTCATATCAACATAGCATAAAATAACCTAATCAAACTATTTTTCTGGCTTAATACTAATTTAAAAAAAAAAAAAAAAAAAAAAAAAAAAAAAAAAAAATTCTTTAAAACCACAGGGA
>NW_009952893.1:7625413-7627878 GCF_000747805.2 Chaetura pelagica | reverse complement strand
AAAAAAAAAAAAAAAAAAAAAAAAGAAATAGAAGACTTCTGAACAGCTGAGTGACTTCATTGAATAAAAAAATGAAAATAAATAAATCAGAGAATACTTTAAAGCTCACAAGCAAGAGACAGAACTTTGAGAGGACTGAGGCAGAGAGATGCTCATATTGAAAGAGTCAATTTATCATTTAATAAATGGGGAGTACATTGCCCGTGCTACTTGACACACGTAAATGCAGTCTGCTCAGCTTATTACCACGCTATGACAACTATGCAGGCTTAGAACAGTTGTAAATTATTATTGTTTTAACAGATTCAATTCCCAAATGAACAAAAAAACAAACAAAAAGTAGATTTTTTTTTTCATCATATGGGTTACCATATTACTAGTTCTGATTACTTATTTTTTTTTCAGGAAGTCTTTTTCTATCAATGACCTACTAGGATTAATTAATACTGCTGAATGTTTTGTTTCTTGTAGCCAGTGGAAATTGATGTAAATGATGCAGATTTGCAGGTAATACTGTTGACATGATGGACCCCATTTTTCTACTCCAATCATAAAATAGTTTGAAGACACAACATAGACCAATATGTTGTAGTATTGAGTCCATATGGACTTGATATAAATTCTCCTCCAAAATCTGAAACAGGAACCATGTCAAACACAAAGTTGTTTGTGCACTACTGTAGTTGTTTGGTAAAGTCAGCGGGATAAAATAGGATTTGATAAGAGATTCAAATTTAGCCAAGCAATGCTAGGCCATATCTTGAGAAATGAGAACAGCAAAGATGTGTTTATACTAGAACACTTTTATTAGGAGTTGGCCTGGAGATTATTTAATGATGTGAACACATTAACAGTAAATAGCACTTGGCCATCCAAGGAAATGGCTATTATACCAGGTCTCAGGAATCCCATTTTCCTTACAGTAACTCCTGTTTTCTTCCCTGGTGGGATGGCAGGACAGACAGCAGTGGTAGCTCAATGCCACCTGAAGCTTTTCCCAGTACACTGCCTAAGGGTACTAATAACAGCCATATTGGAAATGCAAACTGGATCTCTGCTTTGCTCTGGTTTTACACTATTGCTACTAAGGACAAAATCCTGGGATAGAGACACTCCTCTAGTTAGGTAAGGTGCAGATAAAGTTATACTTTGTGTTAAGGAAACACAAAGTTCATGTTGTGGGAAGTGAGTCCAAAAGTGTGAGCTGCTGAAACCAAAGGTAACATCGTGAGCAAGTTAACAGCATCCTCATCTTGTTCTACACTTGGGGGGTTTTTTGTTTTGGTTTTGTGTTGCTTTGTTTGGTTGGTTAGGTTTTTGGTTTTTTCCAAATACATGTATGAAGTGAGCCTTAGGCAGCCTGGTGCACTTCAGTAAACGAGAAAGGGACAGGGAACTGAACATTGGTGAACTTTCTAAATTGTTTTTTCTTCTCAATGCTGCAGAGACTGAAGGATAAGGAGCAGTGTGAACTGAGTAGCAACAGAGCATTCTTTTTTCCTTATCATATGACTAGAAAAAGAGGAAAATAATGAAATTACCAAAATAGTGCTAATAATATTTGAAAATCACCTGCATGTATATATATATGCTTCATATGCCTCCAATATAAGTTGCAAGAACTTCTATTTTTTAAGGAATACAGGGAATTACACATCACTTTGTAGTTTTCTCAGCACATACGAGACTTGGGGACTTTGAAAGCTGTGCAGCATAATCAGTCCTACTCACTAATTCAGTTTTAACATAGCACATTACAAAAGAGATGCCGCTTTTAACTACTCTACTGTCTTTGTGAATGAGAAATCACAACAAAACAAAGTACATGCAGCTCTGTATAAGAAAAGGCCTACACAAAGCCAAGTCCAATCTAACACAACCAGAGTTTACTATGGAATAGTATTCACTGCTGCATATGTGGAAGTCACTTTAAAGGGCTGTTATTGCAACCTACTGTCTACTTCCAACCAAAAAAGCCAACCTTCAGGTGTCACACCTGTGAGTCAAACATCTGCTCCTGCACACTGAAATGGGAAATACAGCCAAAGGTACCCTGTAAGCAGAGTGCACCTGTAACACTGCAGAAGCACTGGAAACACTGCTGGATTTGATGCAAAGATCATCCTTAGCTTGCTTTTGCCCATTTCATGTTTGAATTTTTCTCTTTTGTAATTATTTTGCTGCTAGAGACAGTATTTCAGGATTCGCTAACAAGGGCTCCCAGCACCGGCCGAGGAGCAGCCCTACAAATCCAGCAGAGATCCATCTGCGGCACTAGCGATCACGAGGACGGGGCTGGAGAAATACGTAAGAGAGACAAAACCAAAACGCCTTTGGAAAATCTTCCTAAAGCCGGTGCAAAGACTGCAGAGGAACCACAAACGCCAGCAGAGCCCCAGGCAGCAGCGGGCGGGGACGCAGCGGCGAAGCGGGGCCGGGCTGAGCCGGGTTCCCGCCGCCCGCTC
>NW_009952893.1:7623917-7624556 GCF_000747805.2 Chaetura pelagica | reverse complement strand
CGCTCGGCCGAGGGGCTGTCACCGCTCGCAGCCGCAGCTCTGCGCCGTGTTTGGTAGCCACAATTTGTGGGCGCCCAAACCTCAAGGGTTCCCCTCCTGGTGTCGCTCCCTTTGCTCCACTGAAGCTGTCCCGGGGTAGGGGCAGGGGGGGGATGGAGGAGAGAGAGGGAAGCCTTCCTCTTTTTAGTTGGGCGCCTGGTGTTATAAAGAAACGGGACCAAATACGGGGTTTCACTGCAGATTCTGGGTTCCCTGCACTAGAGACACTTCATGGGCCTCCTACCATCAGGAAGGTCGCGACACAAGGAAGTATGTATAAAATAATAATTGTCATTGTCCTCCGACATTGAACATTCACAGACTCGAAACAATAATTAACGCTTTGCCCATGATATCACCAGCTCACACCCACAGAGGCATCAGGAAGAAAGAAAATAATTCAAGGCAGTGAAGGTGGTGTCTTGTCACTCCACATATCATCCGGGGGGCCTCGTTGGTGGTTTGAAAAGAGGGTATGTGCCAGAAGTTCCCATGTAAGAATTACTAAAGTCCCCGTAATAAGAGACTGCCTCTCCGTGGGTGCATAAACACGCCTGACGCCCTAAAACTGTCCTCCCGTGTCAGTGATACAACGACGCT
>NW_009952893.1:7622272-7623897 GCF_000747805.2 Chaetura pelagica | reverse complement strand
CTCTACACAGGAAGGACATTGAAAAAAATATGAAAAATGTTCTTTTCCCGCAGCCTCTGAGAGCGGCTGGTGATTGATTGGTTTCCCCAGCGAGGAGATCAGCGAGTTTCCTCTACTTTCGTACCGATGGTGCCTTGCCATGCTATTGTATCTCGTTAAGGTGGCCAGGTCCTCATTTCCAGAGCTTGCTCGTGGAAACTCTGGATACAATTTCTAGGGGCTTTCGATCGTCCGTCGGAAGCAACAAAGGGAAATTTGCATGATAATCCCCCCCCCACTACGAAACATTAATAATCACTGGAAATAACTGTTCAGATAGCCACAAGGAAGGTGTAAATACATCCAGAGTCCTCCGTTGTTATTTCAAAGGTGGTTTTTGAAAGGCCAATAAAAGTCACCATGGAAGACGTGTTCCTGAGGAACTCTTGCCCACCTCCTGCCGCAGATAAAATACCGCAAGCAAGGGCAACACTGACAATGAAATAAACGTTACTGCTGCTGGCTACAGCGAGCCTCGGAGCAATCTGCAGGCGCAAATAGCCGGTTTAAAAAGTGACAGTCACTTACACGAGGGTTGTTTTTTACCTCTCTTCTGAGAATTTCAGCTATATGCCCATGGCTAATAACCACTTTCCTCAGATGAATAAAGAAGACTGGTTGGGGTTTCTTTGCTGTCTTAATGAGCATAAAGTTTACATGCCAGAGGCATGTGGTGATGTTCAGCAACTGTATTTCTACACTTGCACCTGGACGCTAGCAGATTTGATGGAGGGGGGCTCAGGACGTTTTGATTCCAGTGACTTCAGCATATACAAACATTACTATTATTCTTTCTGCGGGAAAGGCACTGCTTCGTGACAAAAACAATAGCTTGCAGAATAGTAAATGGAATTTCATTTCTATGCAGCTTATATTTGCTCCTATTTCTCATCACATAAGGCCACGTTTGATTGAACGTTAATATAAGTAGTTTCCATTTCGACTTCAGCGTTTCCTTAAATGGTTTTTATGAAGTGGTTGCCTCTTACAGTTCTCAACAACGTTTTTGAGGAGGAGTGGGGGGCAGCATAGAGTCCCCTGACGGTCACCTCGCCGCCAGTGCTACCTCTGAAGCAGTATTTTCACGTGTCACCTCCACGATGGAATCATGAGACCGCCCAAAGAGCTGCAACAGCTGTGAATTACCCCGGCGCCCGTGGCCAGGAGCTCTTCCCGCTTCTCCCACGGGTGGGGGCTCCCGCCACCTCCAGTCCTGACCCTCCCTCTCTTGAGGATGGAGCACTAAAGCACCGACGGGGATCTTCTACCCCGTATTCCTGAAAGCACCATCTGGGCCATCAGGGGCAAGAGATGTCCCTTTTGTTCACCACATCTCTCCCTGACCATCATCCCTGGAGGCAGGGCTGGGAGAAGGTACTGAAGTTCGGGAGAGGAGGAAGTCCACGTAGCCTTTGCAGCGGAGATAACGAATATTTCCAGGCGCTGAGCTCAAGGGGGAAGTCCCTGGCAGTATAGTTTCTGGGCCAATTTGGAGAAGCCCCTCTAAGCACCTGGCCGCCTCTGGCTGTGGCCGCAGCCACCTGCCAGGCTGCTGCCCGCCGGGCTGCGGCCGCCGGGCCACGCCC
>NW_009952893.1:7620546-7622227 GCF_000747805.2 Chaetura pelagica | reverse complement strand
CAGGCGCCCGGCACATTATTGGGGAGAAAGCAAGGGGGGCTGCCCCTGCGGCCGGCGGGGCAGGGGCTGGGGCAGCAGCCGGGCTCCGAGGCGCACGGCCGCCCATGGCCGCAGCCCCCCCCCGGCCCCCGCTGGCTTCATTCCAGTATCATTAACCTGCGGGTGAAGCAACTATTTGCGTGCCCTCTCTCCCTCCCCTGGGCTGCTTTTTCCTTGTTACTGATCCATCCCTTGTAAATCATTTATGGGGAACTGAGCACTTCTCTCCTCGCAGGAGCTTCCCTTGAAAAACTTTCCCATCTTCGGGCAAGCGCCTTTTGTTTGTTAACACGAATAATTGATAAAGGACCCCAACGTGCCTTCATAAAACCATCTAAACGGCTGCCGAGAACTACAGTCACTTAAGGTCACGGGGTGCTCCTGCCTTTAAAAGGGCAGTACAGGAAACGATCTGGACCAAACTGCTTTAAAGAAACATCTAGCTTTGTGTGGTTACCTGAAACCCTAAATGGGAAACGCGGTCTAATTTTACAGGTTCTGGTACCGAGTGTTCAAGCTGACTTCTGCAGAGCCCTTTCCCCCAGCGCCTGATCAGAGAGCACCTGGCATTCTGGTACTAACTAACGTTTCTGCGTTTTCTTGCCTCGCAAAACAGAGTGAAAGTGCATTGTTCAAAAGAAAAGCTGTAAATCTCTTAAAACTCTGAATCGTGAGATTACGCCGGCACCACGCGGCTATGAACCGATTTCAAGGGCTGCATTAGGGACCCTGTTTTCTTTAAAGGTTCCCTAGCTAAACTATTAATTGCCAGGGTTTCATGAAAGATTTGCAGACTTTACAATCATTTATGATCCGTGCAATAAAAACTCGGAGATACGGGCAAACTGGTTCAAGGTGTAATGCAAAGATGTATTAGGTGCCCTTGGCAACTATCTGTGGGTGCTGTTTGTATTCTCCGAACACGCCCTTCGCTGCAATGAACATTTCTGCAAACCGCGGGTTGGGTTGTTCATTTCCAGAGCTCTGCAGGTTCACACAAAAGAGCTATAGATTTCAGGCAGGGGAATCAAATGATTGGAAACTCATTCCAGTCCCCCGAAGAGTTCAAATGCAAGTGAGATAATTACCCTTGACGAAAAGTAAACTTCGAGGGGAAATATATGCCTTTCTCCCCTCGTAAATTAAAAGCCCGCGAGAGAGCAGATTTGAGTATTCAGAGCTGTAATGCTCTCCTGACCCCCATCAAGGCAGAGATTACATTATTGTCCGCCACAGCAGAAGGCGGAGAGGAACCCCTCGAATCCGAAGAAAGACACCTCAAAGGGTATTGACGGTCCTCCAGTGATATCCTATTTAGGAGCCTCACAAGCGAGCACCCTAGGCAGTTTAAAGATTATCCCCCCTAAAGATCTTTGAAGATTATGCTAATGACTGCAGATTACAAGAGTTTACTGCAAGAGCCGAGAAACAAAAACAGCCTCGTGGCGGTTGCCCATGGTAATTTTCCGCCTCTCTTTTAAGATGATTTGTGTCCCCCCCTTCAGTCCCTCAGGCTCGCCCTCTCTCCCCCGGCCGTTTCCCTCATTAGGAGCGGAATAAGTCGGGGGATGGGAGGGGAGTGGGGGGTGCGGGCGCGGTGCGGAGGGGGCGAGGGCAGCGTGGGCAGGGCAGGGCCGGGCAG
>NW_009952893.1:7551953-7620149 GCF_000747805.2 Chaetura pelagica | reverse complement strand
ACCGCTGGGTTGCAGCAGCTGGAGCCAAGAGGACAACTACCGCCTCATCCGTCAACCGGTGCCTGTAATTGGGAAAGTGAGTAAAATGCTGCCAGCGTGTCAGTGTGTCACACGCGAGGCGTTCATTCCCCCCCACTCCTGAACTTGACCCTTTCACCCCACGAATACTTATCATGTAGATAGATTGCTAAAGAGAGTATAAGATCCAGGGTCTCTGTCCTGTTTGTTCCACCTGACCGACGTCAGCGATCCTATCAATTCTCTCCCAGCGAAAAGCACATCCTCTGATCATGCAGATGGAGGGGGCAGATCATCGTCTAGGACATTGTCAATAACACAGCGTTAGTGAATGTGTGGAAGTACAAATCATGTTCATAGTGTTTGTTTTTCTGATTAAAAATCCTGCCAGGGTAAGGCAGGAATAAGGGCTTGGAAGCACAAATGCAGTTACTGATGTAATGAGAAAAAAAGCTAATGAAAATTATTCTCCAGATGAAGACAGTAACTGCATATTTGGTGATAACATTTTCATCTTGTTGTTTAATCCAGGCCATGTTCATGGTATGCTTTATGCAAATTGTGATTAAATTATTTTTATTCCAAAAATACAGTCATGAGATGCATGCATGAAGAGATGAAATGAAAAATTACTATGCTATTTGTAATTTCAACAATTGTAACAATTTCTAGCTGTTATTGTGAGTACTTCAACATACCATATGTAAAACCACTGGTCACAGAAGAGCAGCTTTCTAAGGATTTGTTGCTTGGTCTATGCTTGTGAAGTGTCTTGCTCTATCATTATTTGATATCTTTAATGTGACATAGAATATACCCTATGTTTATCTGTAAAAATGATCAAAAAAGTTTATATGTGTGGCAGTTTCACTATGGATATATATTTATTAGTCTACATGCGCTGTCCAGTATGGGCTATTCTGAAATGATCCTTACTGAAGGATTTCTCCCTCTAAATATGAGTACGCCATGGTTGCCTTAGACTGCTCACAGGACATACAGGTCTTGGAAGATCCCTTGGAAACTGTAGGATAGGTGGGCAGAGGATATTGCTGTTGAAAGAGATTTAAACAGTACCAGTGTGAGAGCACAGCAAGACTGAAACAGGCTAGAACAGAGATGAACAGGATGAGTGTGCGTCTGATACATAATTTGTACAAAAAGTAGTTCTACCTCATTGACTCAGTTAGGGATGATTGAATAAAAAAAATGTAGGCAAGGCAAAAGAAAATGATCTTTTACTGATAAGTGGGTATAATTCATACTGTGCATACTGATAAACAATGTGTAAACATTGGTATTGACAGTATAGACATGGCATATAAAAATGATATTTTGCTGAGAGTTGGGAATAATTCAGCCTCTATCACATCAACTGATGAAAACTTCTGCAATGTTTTCAGTTGCGTTCCTCAGGTAAAAAGCAGAAGCCTAATGAACCATTTAAACAAATTCTATTTATCTGGGTTAATAATGAAGATTAAAAATAAGTTGTCTGTCTGGGCTATTTTTATGCTCATGTAGATGCAAATAAACTTTGCCTAAGTCTTAAAGTTTATCAGCTATTTTTATATTCATTGTGCTTGGCACTGGATTTAAAGAATTACAGAATAGCTTTGGAGCCTATTTTAGGTGTTAAGTTGTTCAAAATAATATTTTAAAATTTATTCTATTTGTAGATCACCACTTTTTCAGTGGAGGTACAGACTCACTGTAATATTCATCCTGTTTTGAGCCAGGATAGAGCCAATTTTCTTTCCTGTAATTTTACTTTCAGTTAAGTCTCTACTAAGTAGCTGCAGTTGCTGAAACTAATGGCATGTTTCTCAGTCAGTGTCTCCTTCTAGGACTGATAACATTCAATGTTTATAGTTACAGCTAGAGTGGTATGTGGAACTAAGGCCACTGCTCGATTTGGAAAAACATCTTATGCTCCAGAACTGGAAAGGAGTAAAGGGGTGACACCTGTGATCTTTCTTTGGAGAAGAGCAGACCAGGCAGATTATCAAAATTAACCAAACTAAGTATTCCGTCCTTTGCACATCATACTGGGTATAAATTTGAGGGATCATGAGGGTCAAGCTCTCTGTGTCCACAGCTGGCTTAGTGGGAGGACTCCGTCTGTCCATCTGCCTTTGATCCAGATATGTGTGTTCCTGAAGCTGTGTGTTCTTGCATCCAGCTCCCAGCTGCCACTGACTCTTAAGAGTTAAATCCAGAACTTTTCCAGTTGCCCTGCAGCCTCAGTGGTGACATGAGCATTATTGGTGAGGGGGTGCTATAGTGGTTTTATATGTATTTGTATCTATTTTGTTATTTTCTTTTTCATCATTATTATTTCATTAAAGCTGTGTAGTTTAGTTTCCAGCCCATAGATTTCTCTCCCTTATTCTCTCTCCTGGTGGGAGAGGGATTAACACAGAGCCTTAGTCATGCTTAATTGCTGGCCCAGCATTAAATTATGACACTCAGTGTTTTTATATACTTTTCTTAGCTACCCCTTATGTTTTCCTTAATCCATGCACAACACAGTGATTCACAGATCACCAGCTGAAGAACACTGCTTTAGGAAAATGCAAGCTAACTCCTCCTGGCTGGTTTGAGTTGAACTGGATGCACTTTAGTCACGTTATCATAGTTATCTCAGAACCACATGGCTCAGATCTTTAGTGCTGAAGGCCTGAGTGTTGGCCTCAGCGGCTGAGGCTGAAGAAGCTGAGCTAGGTGAGTGATGAAGAGCCTTCCAGTCCCACCCTTGCTCCAAGCACTTCTTCCTTGGTTGTTTACTCCCTAGTTGAAAACTGCCAGTTTTTGATGTCTCGCACCCATGACACAATGAGATCCAGCTTAATTTAAAAATTCTGTCAACTTGTTTGCCTTAGAATCAGATGATTCTAACAGTACTGAACATGCATGTTGTTATGACAGTAGAACCGAAGGGGGGATATAATGTTCAAAAGACAAAAGAGGACAGACAACTTGCTGCAGAAGGTGAGTGGCTGTATTCTTTGTTAAAAACAGTGTTGGAGGTTTTGAACATGTAACTTTAATCATCCATGAGGGGGAGAACCTTTGTCTCTCTTCAAGTGCTGAAGTCATTTGATCCAGAAAGAGAAGGCTGTTTTATATGTATCCTGACCTTATAGGTGCTAATATAATTACCAGAGTTATTAAGAATCCACCTACAGTTATGATTCTTGTATATTCCTCATGCACAGTACACATCACAGCAACGTTCAGAACACACAATCAAACCCCACTATGTTCCTATTTGTGTTAATATAAGGTAATTTTTATTTCTAAGGTAACAAGAAATAGAGAAGAATAGCATATTACTGAACACTGCTATTTAAGATGTCTGTAGATCTAAAATTCCATTATTCCCCACGTACATTTTCAGTAAGAACCACGCGATAAAACACTGTCTAGCTTAAGTCTAACCTGAAGCCTATCTACAGTATGGGCATTCTTGTATTTTTGATGACGAACCTAAAATTGTCATTTATTCAATTTTTTTTTTTTTTACATAAACCTGGAAGCTTAATACAAAAAGTGGAAAAGCAAACATCACTTAAGATTGATAAGAGGCAATATATTTACCTATTAAACAATTCATAAAATTCAGTCACTAACCCCAGGAAATACGTTGTCACCATAAAAATGACCACAATTTATAAATCAAATCACACTAGAGAAATTAATGCTTCCTCACTTTCTGTGTGTTTTCTCATACTGATTTGCACAAACAAGCATTTTCTTTCAGGGAATGAACGAGATCAATGCAAATTTTTGCCAGCTTGACAATAGGATGTTTTAGTGAAGTCATCAGATTGTTTTTTTCCTAGAATGTTTGTATGTGTAGTTTGATAGCATGCTAGCATGGGTGAATTTTGGAGTGTCCACCTTTCCCTGAGAAGAGGAAACAAAAAGACCATTAAAGTCAGGCTGATGTGTTGGTTGGAAGAAATGGAATGTAATTGCATTACAAAATAGCTGTTTTAAGAGTTATTGGTTAGCCTCTGTAATACAAAAGATGTAAACTAAAAGAGGCATGCTGGGCAAGAGTACATTGAAAGGAAATTCCCTAGTGTGGAATACATTGGCTCCTCCTGCTTCTCTATTGTCTATGCTAACATCATCATGGAACAGTTAATTTGTCTTTTGAGGAATGATATATATATATATACATGCATTTATATAGATGTACTACTTCCTCTGCTTTCTCTGTAGACTTACTGTGTGATATTTTGTCACGTTTTTTAGTCTCTCCCTCTCCAGCTCCTCATTCTTGTGTCTGGTATAATGGAGTGTTCTGCCTGTTGGGACAAATAAAATTCTGGGGAGAAGGCCAGACACACACTAAAGGAAGGAGGCCCTAGACTCCCTAAAGATGAAGCTGCATGCTCCACAGGACTCGCACACAAATTCAGATAAGTATACAGAGCATGTAGACCTAAGATCTAGGACCTGTGTTTATCTGAACTGTCAGTGTGCCACAGATTGGTCTTCTGTTATTTTGTTTGGGCCTTGGGTGGAGATTTATACAATTAAGTGAATTTCAGTTTGCTTCGCTAGTGGAGCATCGCTTCCTGGTACTCTTCATTGTACAGTGTTGTATGAAACGGGAAAGTGGGTTAAGAAATGTGAATCTTAAATGACCCATAAGGCTTGAAGAAAATTTCAGATTAAGCTTCTTGTGAAGTCTTGTTTTCAAAAAGTCTCTCATCCTGTCTTGTGAATGGACAAAAGTGACCAAATCAAGTCACCAGGCTGAATAGGCCAGCAAAAGAAACTGTTTCAAGGGAAGAACAGCTATGTATGTGCTATAGAGTTACTGTCAAAATTCAAACAGGAAAATTTACACCAATCCAGTTATATTCATGTATCATCTTATTTTTTGATATATAGAGTAAAATGTATCATTCAAATAGATTTATGTAGTGCTTTTGTGGGCCTTAATTATGACAACTGTGCTAATCACAGAGGAAGGACATTTCTATATGCACATAGATATTGGAGGAGTAAACTTTTTCAATAGGCAAATACTCTTTTCTTGCTTTTGTTCAAACCCTTAATTAGAGTTTTAATGCTTCACAGAAGGAAACTTAAAGACAAAATTATGCCTTTTCTTGATTTCATTCTTTTGTATGTAACAGTTTTACCAGTCCAACTCTCTGCAGTAGTTTCTGTGTCTCATATTTTGGGAGAGTGTGTAAAATGTAAACTACTTTATTTCTCTGTAAATGTCAGGAGAGAATAAATCAATAATGGAGTGGTAACTGTGCAATTAACTCATGTCACCCCTGTACCTTCACATTAGCATCACTGAGAATAGTATTACCCTTTCACTGACCTCAGTAAAAGCAAGAGCATCCTTTTCTGCTAGAGTTAATTTTTTAACATGAACTTACACTCCTGAAAGGTGATAGATTGACAATCCTGTAAAGTGAAGTTCCTTATTTGGTCATTGACTATGTACTGTATGGTTAGTGTGTAATTCCACAAATTATCTACTGATCCAACCCTGTCCCACAAGGATAAGAATGGAGTCTGATACTTCTTCTTTCACCCATTTCGTTGAGGCATAGCAACTTAGATGTCAGTTATCAGGGTGGTTTCTGTTGCACTTGCTGTCAATTAGCAAGCAGACTTGGAATTCCAATTCATTTTCAGCAAGAAACCAGACATTACCGTGATCAGTATTGACAGAAAGTAGACGGCCATCGCAGACCTGCAAGTGTAGGCCCTGTATCATGCTACCGGTCCTCAAAGCTGTTTCATTTCCAAAATGTCATCACATAGTTGTTCAAAAGGCATCAGGAAATCCTTGAAACGACTAAGGAAGTTAAATGCAATGTAATAACCTGTCAAGCTAGTAGTAAGATTTTGAAAGCTTTATGCATACTGGGGAAAACAGAAAATTCAGCAAATGCACAAGTGGAAGATGATTCAATTACTCTCACAAGTATATTTTCATTTAGGAATTGTACACCATAGTATAGTACTAATCAAGACTGTGTATATTTACCAGAAGTCTTGAAGGTAATGGTACCCTGGGCCTTGCAACAGTTCAGTGCAGCAAGGACAGATTCAAAATACATTTTCTTCTCAGTGTCCTGTCAGGTCACCATCCTCTGTGCCCCTCTTGCACCATGGACACAAGGAACACTGGGAGTTTCCAACTGAAATGTACAGGGAATTTTGACAGCAGCAGTGAGGCAGTTTGGGGTGATGGTACTGAGATCTTAATTGCTTTGCCTTTTAGGATTAGATGTATGGACACACATAGGACTAGAAACTGGTGTGGGCTTGAGCGACAGTACATGTGATGTGGCCATCCAGTTCTAGAACCATAGCAGACTGCACAAAACAAACTCTGTTTTTGTTCTCCATTAGTCAATGTCATAGTTTCAACCAGCAAAGGTTGTCTTCTGCTTGTCTTCTGCTTTCTGTCCCAAGTGAAGAGTTTTGCCATGAATATTGTCTTCTACTTTTACAGACAAGGTGAGGGTATATTGAACATACTGCACATAGTCAGAAGTGGTTGAAGTAGTCCCATTGTATTCAAGTCCTACTGTTTTCTTTACAGTTAACTGTTATTTGCAGCTCTCTTAGGACTTAATCTGGTCTTTTGAAATATGACAGAAGTAAAACAGGAGTAAATATTTGGATGATAGGATGATGGGATTTTTTAAAATGTTGCAGAGACTTAGACATATATTTCTCTAAATGTACTGGAGGATGTGTTTCCAACCCCTGAGAGAGTTTTCTAAAGATTTCTGCTTTGACTTAGTGTAATATTCTCTTACCTGGGATACAGCAGAATGCTGTGGTGCCATGTTACACTGGTGTTCTTGTTTCTTTTTTTGTGAAATGCCTGTCTGGGCTTCCTTCAGGAAATTTGCATATGTGGCATTTCTTCTTACATTTAAATCCAGCCACTCTTCAGTGAGCCATCTCATTAATTGTACACTGGAAAAAAAGAAAAGGAAGAACTCTGTGACCTGTGTGTGTAGTACTTGCTGAGAACCTAGGGAATTATTTAATGAATTAAATCACCTTAGATATTTCTTCTACATTCTTGAATAGCCCACCAGATCCCATAAGCCTGTAGAAATTGCTATAGGGCTCAGGTGGTCCTTCATTAGCTATAATGTAATTTATTTTTTTTCCATCTTTATGCTGAAAGTACCTTCAAAAAAAAAAAAAAAGCTTGATGGCATAATTCTCAATGGCCATAATTAACAAATGAGGCAGAGGTAGGACAAGAACTCAAATTTATGAGGGCAGAAGAGATCCATGTCGGTAGCAGACATTGAAGTGTTTACCCAGTGGCAGCAGGCTAGTGAACTCAGCTGTCATTGGCACTACCCCCTGCAGGAACAAAGGTAGTGCTAATTAAAACTCACTATGCACAAAAGGGCCATACCTAATGAACATGTACTGATAAGACATTTAACTGTGTCTCTTGCATCTTCAGATGCATTAAAAGGAGCTTTCATGAGAGATTTCTCTTTGCAGGAAGTGTTGCCAATTTTCCTGAAGGATTTCAGTCAGTACCTGTGCTTCCTACAATGGAATAGAAAGTGTCTATTAAAAATACCATAATTTTGAAAAAATTATTCAGCCTGAGTTTTTGAATGATGTTGTCAGGAAGGTAGGAGGCAGAAGAAGCTCTCCTCCCTTCTTTCCAGCTTGTCACAGGGATTGGAAGAGATGACCTTCCAATCTGACGTATTCTGAGTCTAGGAAAACTTTTGAACTTCTGTAAAGGACAACTAATGTGATGAATCTACATGAACACAAACGAGTTAATTTCATTAGAAATATGGTGCTGCCAAAGTCAGTGGTAAAGTTCCTTTTCTCTTCAAGGGAAACTAAATTACTTTTGTGTGTGGCGGGATGTGTTATTTTTGTACTGAATACCTTACAGACCGAACAGGCAAACATTACCATACAATTGTAACGATTGTGTATCATAACTCCACCCTGACACATACTGACTGCCATAAGCATGCTCTGACTTACAGATCTTCTGTAAATACTTGCTCTGGTTCACCACCAGGTCATATTGCAGCCAAAGAATCCAATTACATCTGTCTTTATTATTTTTTTTTTCTCTTTTTTTTTTTTTTTTCTTGCTGTAGGATTGAATTTGTCCTTAGAGCAAGACCAGACCTGAGATGTGCAGCACGTTCTGGGGACCCCACATACCAGGGTGTGCCTGGCATGTTTGTGTGGTGGAGAGCTGCCAGACAGATTGGAATAACCCTCTTTCAGAGCAGTGTACATGTGAAGAGGCAAAAAAATTGACTCTGAATAGTATTTTGGGGTATCAGCATATCAGCTGGTATTATATACATAACAAAATGGAGTTAGGCACTTGACTGCTACCAAAATTCAATGTATTCACTCAGTGCTTGGGAGTCTTTGAAAATCCTTGCTGGTTGCACCAGTATCTCTGCTCCATACTGATGAGTATGCTGTGAAAGTCTTGACACAAAGATACAGTTAATAGGAATAACTGACGTTGAGAAATAAACCCGTTTACAACGGTTTTCAGAATTACAGACTTCATTTATATACAGAATTTCGGATTTCAGCTTTGCAGAAATAGCATGCACCCTGAAAGTGTTTTCACTGTTAAAGATTGTCTGTGAAGTTCTTGTCAAATGGGGAGGAACGTTTTGAAGTTGATCGCCTGCATTCCTTACAGTAAACACTAGATGGCCATGTGGCCTTTTTCTTCTTGCCATGTTAAAACTTAATTACGAAAAGCCCCTGCGGTGTTCTTGATTACTATAAATAATAAGAAATGAGGAAATTTCTCTAGAAAATTTAGCCCACGTTGGACTGATTGCAGCAGGGTCAGAATTACACAATCATGTATATACATGATAGCTACACATTGTGTCCCGTATCAGATGTAGTAAAAAATATTTTTTAAAATATGTGCTTTTACGAAAAAAATAAAACCTGATAACAGTTCCAAAGTAACCTTTCAAAGTACATTCTGGTATTGTAACACAGCTTATATTCATGAAGGAAGATTGCCTCTTGTTATGGGTGAATATTCACATATCCATATATTGCTTATCCCTAAATTAAGAGGTGTTTCATAGAATCATAGAATGGTTTGGGTTGAAAGGGACCTTAAGGATCATCTAGTTCAAATCCCCTTGCATGGGAAAGGGCAATTTGCACTAGATCAAGTTGCTCAGGGCCCCACCAGCCCTATGCTTGAACACTTCCGGGGATGGGGCTTTCACAACTTGCCTGGGAAACCTGTTCCAGTGTCTCACCATCCTCACAGAAAAGAATTTCCTCTGAGCGTATAACCTAAATCTCCCCTCTTCCAGTTTTAATCCATTACCCCTTGCCTTCTCACTACAAGCCCTTGTAAAAAATCTCTCCCCAGCATTTCTGTAGGCTGCCCTCAGGCACTGGAAGACCACTAGAAGGTCTCAGCAGAGCCTTCTCTTCTTCAGGCTGAACAGCTATCAGTCTAGAAGAAGATCTGAATGCTATGGATACTTTGCATTCCCAAAGCATAGGCATCTTTCAGAGCAAAAGTTGCATTATGCAAGAATTCAGCATCCTCACACTTGTTGCTCTAGGATGAGGTTTGCTTTATCTCATTTATAATGCATACCTTTTTTTTTTTTTTCTGTTACTGTAACTTCTTAAGATTTATTTGTAAATTTTGAATCATTAAAAAGGACTGAATGGAAAATATTATCCTCATGTTTCTGTAGAAGTATCAAGGTATTCTTTTCATTGAAAAAGCAGTTTTTTTCGAAAAGTAGTAGTGAAAAAATAGAACACTATTCCCTCTGATTTTAACTTTTTAACAGGGCCTTTGACTTCCATAGGTTGCATGCAGTTCTTACAGATTATTTTTTCCTCATGCTTTCATTATCTCTGATAGAAAGGATGGAAATTTTCCATCATCTGTTTTTAGTTCATTCTATAGTAAGAGGGGACCTGTATGGTTCTTCCTTTTATGGTAGATCCATTGCCCACAGAACTCTTAGCTTTTAGATACAGAGATGATAAAAAATGCCTTATATATAAATTGGAAAAACCTACTGAATTATAAATAACATGTATCTGTAGAATTATGCATCAGCATTATCTTTCTATCTTACCGTAGGCATTCAAAATATATTCACAGAAAACCTACTGTAGACTCTGACATGGTCTAATGAATGTTTTTGTTGTTCCCTACATCCATGCTCATTCCAGAGTTGTTTAATGTTGTAAATTAATAAGTTCTCTGAAATTAGCTTCAAAAAGTTATCCTTACTTATACAGAAGATATGTGCACCTTCCATGACTTCTTTGGCTACAAATTAGTTTAGATAGAACTTTATTGCCTAAGTAAGGTAAATTTTTTGGCATTGATATGTGGGATTAAAAATGCATTTCTTACTTAGAATACTATAGGATACCTATGCTAAATGCCATTAGGATGTTAGATCTTAATGTCCTGCCCAAAGATTTGAGACATATATTTAAAGCAGTTTTCTGGATTTTAGGCAGATGGCTTTTTCTTCATTTATGTTAGCCTCAAGTGGCAGATCTTTACTGACCATAAATTTCTGGCACTCTTTTTGTGCAGCTGCTTCATGTTTAATATTTGGATGGCAGAATGCTCAATAGTATTGAAAGCCAAGGAATTGGATTTGAGTTTAATGCACTGCTTATTACCCTCAAAGAGCTATTTATTTCAAGGGGGATCAACTCTATATGAAGGCTGTTATATCAAACATATGAGCAGTCCTCTGCTCTTGATAGGATGTATCCTTGTTTTAAAATCTTCAGGGCACATACTTTGTTACCCCAGGTAGTTCCCATTACCTTTTAATGGGTAGATTTGGGCTCTTGTATTTTACATGTTCTCAAAATGTGTTTTGCAGTTGTGAGCAGCTTTCAGTCAGACTCCAATGCACTTCAGTAGGCAATCCTAATCTGGCTGACGTTCAGTGTTCACCCTGTTTACAGCGCGAGGCCTAGATGACCTCCTGAAATCCCTTCTAATCTGAATTATTCTCTGATTCACAAATTTAATTTGCATTCCTGAAACAAACTTCTAAGTCTTTTTGTTAATTCCTACCAGTTCCTACTTTTTCAAGCTATCTATGATTTTCTGCCTGTTCTGGGAGCAGGTAGGAGTTATGGTGGATTTAGTTTCCAGACCATGAAGTTGGTCTCTAAGCCTACATTTATGCTGTGGAATAAAACAGAGCTGAGCACTGGATCACAAGTGTTCCTGCAAATTTAACTTTTAGTATACTTGTCATGGTTTAGCCCTTCCCAGCTGGGGATTTGCCTGCCAGCTAGGAGACAAATGCCTAGCTATTCTTGTACAAGTGGCTATTCCTAATAGGCCATTCCTAAAAGGTAGAGAAGAGTTCAGGTTCCTGGAGGGGAAGAGGATTTTCCCCAGCGATGTGAGCTAATGAATATGACTGCTCTTCAGGGCTTAGCTTCCCCTGGTCTAACTTGTCTAGTAGGATAGATATATTCTCATGCTCTGAGGATCAGAGTGAAATGTCTGCTGACCTCAGAGCAGACACCAGATTCACTTGCGAGTGCAAAGTCATTTGCAGACGTAAGCTTGCAGGAGGTTATAGGTAGAGCATCTCTAGTTTAGAAGTAGTGGGTCTTGGAGGAGCCATTCATTCCAAATTTCTTACTACAGATTGCCAACTGAACAAATGCAACTGTTCCTTAAATTTGTTTCAGTAGTTGACTTTGGTAGAGTTGGACTATGCTAGAACCTGATGAGAGCTATTGTTACTAAATCTGATCTCTGCTTGCTTTATTAGGACAGCTATTTCCAAGACTGGTTTACATTGCTTGAGGAGGAAGCCCTCTAACAAGCTGTGGCTAGCACTACTCAGTCAAATACATTGACTGCTAGGTGGTAGAAATGACTGCTTGCTTTCTTACAAGATTGTAACTTTTCCAAAGGTATATTCTTTGGTTAGGTTGCCAGAGAGATGAATATTTGTATATGTCAAATGCTTCCTTTAGGTCCAAAGTTCTTCAGGACCTTTGGAAAGACACTAGGATGTCCAGCAGCCTTCAGAAGGGCAACATCAGCACGTCCTTGTTTTATCTCCTATACTGGAAAGTGTACTGAAAATATATTTGACAGTTTGACATGTTTTAGCAAGTTGTTTATAGACTTGACTTTGACGTTAATTATTTGTGGGAACCTTCACATACCGTAAATTTATAGGATTTGGATTTACTTGCAGCAGCTTGTGAGTTTCTTGATTTGCAGAATCAATGAGTGGAAGGTTATGCTGACTTTGCAGAGTTGGTGACCTTTGCAACACCTTGCTATCATGTTTACAATCAAGTTTTGTTATGGTCAGGTTCCTGTTCAGCTCAGGCTCCTCTATTTTGGTAACCCACAGGAATTAAATGAAGCCTAACAGAAGTCATCAGAAGAAACAGGAGTCAAAATATGTGTTTTGCTGATGTTCTTAAAATGTTTTCAATCTGCATTTTCCACTTACCTAGTAATCAAAATGTGCAAGCTGACAGAAATGTCAGCATTTGGCACTGGCTTTGTAGTAAATCTTTGAATTAGAGCCTTGTCTAGGAGCAGTCAGGCTGAGTGTGGAGTGGAAGACTTTCTAGTCCTATGGGATAGAGGTTGGACCAGGGGAAAGTAGAAAACAGATCATGCATAGATCAACACCCAATATAAAGTAAAATTACATCACGCTTTCCAGGTCCTAACCTAAAATGCTACTTGATTGGCTTGAAATAAACAGTTGTGGGGTTTTTTTATTATTGTTTTTTTGGTTTTTTTCTGGACAGCCCAGTAAACATACTTTTTCTACAAAATGACTGATATTTCCATGTTTTCTATACAATATCGGCTTTTCAAATCACTGACATTATGGTAAGATAGTTTAATAAACTCAGAGTGTTTTAGCCATTGATTCCACATTGAATATCTTGCAGGTGCTCCCCACATGGAGGTGACATGTTATATGCACAAACATATTTTACTTCATAAAATGTATTGCTTAGGCAGGTTTTCCTGAGCTTGCAATCATGTAACTGCTCCATAATGCAGGTGGCACTTGGTGGTAGTGGAATGTGTGTGCTCCTCCTGAAGTGACAGCCTTTTGCCTCGGTTGAGCTTTCTGGTACACCAAGAAATCAGTGGGGTTTTTTGATCACTGACACTTCATATTTGCTTTTTTCTTTTTTTCTCTTTTTCTCCACATTTTTCATATCTCACCATATGTTCCATATTCCACTTTAGGATGCATTGTGACAGATTTATTATCCTATTCTAACCTAGAGACTCTGAGAATGTTTCACTGTTATCAATTATCTGTGTTATAACCATGTAGCTCAATATTACTGAGCGCACAAAGCGTCTCATATGCATATTTCTAATAAACATTACACCATTTCAGTAGTGATGGTGCCAGCTGAAAATTCAAAGCTGATAGGTTAAAAAATGAGATACAACTAAACAAACATCATCATGCATATGAAAAAAAAATAGGTAAGAATTCCAGATTGCTGTGTGAAGGCAGAGAAATAAATTTCTTGCTTCAGAAATCAATCCCAGGTTTTTTTACATTCTTCTACTGCAAGTTGATATAATACAACATATCTGCTTTCCCACTTCCTTTTGTGTTTGTATGTGGAATTTCACTTTTGCTGTAGAAAAAAATATTCTAACTGGTAGATTATCTGGAAGAAATCAAGTTTTACGTAAGTAAGAAAAATCATCTGCCTCAGTGTTGCCTGAACTGATGGTGACAGGTTTGAATGAACCAGTGTGGCAGACCTATATTCACAGGTTTATACAACCTGAGAGATCCAGTCATAACTATCATATTACTAAAAAGGTTGGGAATTTTCATTTTGCTTAATATGTGTCCAAACTGTTACATAAATTAATATTGATATTCTGAAATATTTGAGGTATGATTTAACTTGGCTTTCTCAGTTAAATGTTAAACCTTTATCAAATTAACTCTCAAACTAGTTCTGAGATCTTACTATACTGTCTGCTTTGTTTTATTTATTACTATCTGCATGCCTTAAAATCTAAAGTAAATAAGATTTTCCTGCTGTACTGTCCAAGAGTCAACTAAGGACGTGCACCATGGTGTGCACTGATGTCACAGAGAAGTAGCCTGTGGGCAGAGATGGCAGATTACTACTTACTTTGAATTGCATGTTACCAGCTAGTTACTAAAAACATCGAATGACAGTATGTTGTAATCTTTTATCTAGCCAAAGACTATAAAAGTACCATAAGCAATAAAATATATTTCTTCCCTGTACTGAGTCATGTTTATCCTATCAGTATGGAAGATCTCTACATCTTAATTATATTTTCTTGTTCAAAGTTTAATGTTAAAATCAGTTAATTTTATGGTCTATTGCTATTCGTAGCATTCAGCTCAAAAATTAGAGAATTTCACCTTGTTATTTTTGTAGTCAGGAAGTTTGTTAGTTATAGACATTTAAAAGCTACAAACTCTATCTTTTCCCAAGGAAAAAATAGCAACTTTTTTAATAATGCCTGTGGCAAACTAAGGTCCAAGACACTGTAGTCACAATGTAAGTTAATACCTAGCCATTTCTAATCAGAAGTATATACATACTTAATAAGGAACAAAACAGCACTGGAAAGGAGTATTAGTACAGAATTTACGAGTTATTCAAACATTTGCAATAAAATTTCTATTTCACCCCTGTCAGACTAAAATAACACTGGCTTTTGGAGCATGATTTTTAATCTAAATAATTTTCTTGATTCACTTCACAAAGCAGCCTCATGAACAATTCAGTGAGCATAACTGATATGATACACTGAGATGTAAAGTAGGAAGCAGTAGTCAGAGACAGACGGAATGGGAACAAAAGCTTTTAAAGTATCCATCTCCTGTAATAACACATACTAGAGGGCTTGTGCACACTTTGGTCAAGGGCCTTATAAAATATGCATGCTATTATAGGTTAAGCTGCTTGTGGATCAAATAATACTCTTTAAGAAAAAGAGTTTGTACTAAGAAGCATGAGTGCCATTGTGCTCAAACCACAAGTACATAGACCATAATGTTGTATCCTCTCTGTAAAAGACAGAAAAATGCTGATGCAGACCTTCTTCTACTGTTTGCAAGGACTCTGGTATGTCCAGGGAGAGCTTTTACATTCACACAGGAGGTGCCTGTATGACAGTGCTGAGCTGCCAGTTTCCTAGTGACATCTCCTTAGAACATGAAAGCTGTATTAAGTGACAATTTCCACTGTACATGTTGAGAAGATTTTGACAAAAAATCTCTTTACAGTCCCTAAGACATTTGATCGATAGCATAGGGAATTTTAGTATTACGGAAGGTGCTATGACCAAGACTGAGATACTTCATGGACTACTGACAGATGGACTGAAATAACATATGTCTTATCCACTCTATCACACCATGATGATTTCTTGGAAATAAGATTTTCAAAACAATTCCTTCGTGAGAGACCCTCCCCTAGACTTTTCTGCTATGACCTTCAGTGGTGAAGGGAAACTGGATTCATTATTTATACTGAATTTATAAATTATTATTAATGCCAAGTATGAGACTATTGTACCAGAATAAAATGCACCTAAACATTTTCTATAACTTCAGGTTGAGACATACGTCCTTTGAAATCTCCAGAGTACTATAATTTCCTTATTAATCATCTGCAGGTTGAGACATCTGTAAGGGACCCACAGTGAAAGCATCCTTCAGAGCAGGAGATGCACTGGAGGAAAATTACTTCAGTAGCAACACACTGTATCTCTTGCCTTACCTGTTTTGCTATTTCCTTCTGAATTATTTATTTTTTCCAACCTTTACATCTTGAAAACCATCTGCAATTGAAAACATCCCTAAGCCACCTACTCATTCTGAAGTATGTCCAATAAGCTGTATACTATCTCTGAGTATTTAAACTGTGTTGGTTTTAAATTTTTTTGTGCTTCCTGCCTTCATTACATTAATTGTTATGGATTTTGAGTGTGGGTTAAATTCCTGAGAGTGCCAAACATAAGATCCTAGAAAGTTCAGGCTGGAAGGAACCTCAGGAGGTCTCTAGTCCAGTCTCTAGCTCAAAGTGAGATCAGACCAGGGCGTTAACCAGTTGGATCTTGAAAACCCCCAGAGATGGAGATTGCACAGCCTCTCCAGGCAACCTGTTTCATAGCCTTCCTGTCCTGTGATTTATTATTTTTTTCTTTATGCCCAGTCTGTGGTTTTTCTCCTTCAGGTTGTGCCCATTGTATTTCCTTCTCCAGACATGCACTACTGAAAAGGGCTTTGCTCCATCATCTCCCTTTTGATCTCCTGCTACATATTGAAAGGTTGCTATTAGGTCCACCTGAAGGGAAGAATCTCTTCTAGGGCATGCTTCACATGCCCAGACCACACTATATGCTGTTGTTATCAAAGCAAATTACATGGCAAAAAAGCTCTGTCAGGGGGCAAAGGAAAGATTTGCTATTGGCTAGGATTGAAGAACGGGGTAAGAAGAATATGTCAGCATGTCAGCTCAACTATGCCATCATGTTAGCTCAGCAGAAGGGAAAGGGCTAAATGCCTATGGATTTGAGGTAGGTGGAGACTGAGGGTCCTGTTGTGCAGAAGTGAGTTATACAGAAAAATATGGCTGTTTTGAGCACTTCTGAAAGTGTCACAAATCCCTGAAGAACAGGTTTGGAAAGAGGGAACGGGAAAGATCTTATGTTAGAAGGGATGATCTGTGCATTTTTTATTGTATTGTTAGAGAGTGCTTGGCTAAACTGGACATCCTTAAGTCCATGGGTCCTGATGGATGCATCCATGAGTGCAGAGAGCTGGAAGATGTTATTGCGGGGCTACTTTCCATCACTGTGAAAGACCATGGAGAACAGGAGATGTGCCTGAGACCAATATCACTCCAGTCTTCGGAAAGGGCAAGATGGATGACTCAGGGAACTACAGGATGGTTAGTCTCACCTCTGTTCCTGGGAAGGTGATGGAGTGACTTGTTCTGGATGTCATCTCTAAACATGTTGAAGAACAGGAAGTTATTTGGAGCCGTCAACAGAGATTTACCAAGGGTAAATCATGCTTGAACCATCTGCTACCCTTCTATGACATTACTGGGCAGCATTAACTGATTGGCTGGATGAGAGGAGAGCAGCAGATGTCATCTACCTTGACTTCAGGAAGGCTTTTGACACTGTCTCCCATAACATCCTCATTAAGAAACTGAGGGAGTGTGGGCTAGATGAGTGGACAGAGAAGTGGAGTGAGAGCTGGCTGTGACAGAGCTCAGAGGGTTGTGATTAATGGAGCAGGGTCAAGCTGGAGGCCAGTAACCAATGGTGTCTCCCAGGGGTCAGTACTTGGTCCAGTCTCATTCAACATACTCATCAATGATCTGGATGAGGGGACAGAGTGTATCCTCAGCAAGTTCACGGATGACATGAAACTGGGAGGAGTGGCTGACACTCCAGAGACCTGTGCTGCCATCCAGCATGACCTGGACAGGCTGGAGAGTTAGGCAGAGAAGAACCTAAAGAGGTTCAACAGGGGCAGGTGTAGGGTCCTGCACCTGAGGTGGAAGAAATCCATGCACCAATAATAGATTAGGGATGGACTGGCTGGAAAGCAGTTCCAAGTGAAGGATCTGGGAGTCCTGGTAAAAAGTAAACTATCTATGAACCAGCAATGTGCCCTTGTTGCCAGGAGGGCCAGTGGAATCATAGAATTATCCTGGTTAGAAGGGACCATGAGGATCATCAAGTCCAACCATAACCTAAATCCCCCTACCATAACCTAATTTACCCATTCAGTGCTTAAATCATGTCATTAAGCACTATATCTACATTTATTTTAAATACTTCCAGGGATGGTGACTCCACCACCTCTCTGGGCAGCCTGTTCCACTGTCCAACCACTCTTTCAGTAAATAATTTTTTTCTAATATCCAGCCTAAACCTCCCCTGGTGCAGCTTCAGGCCATTTCCTCTAGTCCTGTCTTTATTCACTTGAGAGAAGAGGCCAACTGCCACCTCCCTACAGCCTCCTTTCAGGTAGTTGTAGAGAGCAATGAGGTCTCCCCTCAGCCGTCTCTTCTTCAAACTAAACAATCCAAGTTCCCTCAGCCTCTCCTCATAGGGCTTATTCTCCAGACCTTTCACCAGCTCGGTATCTCTGCTCTGGACACTCTCCAGCAACTCAACATCCTTCTGATAGTGAGGGGCCCAGAACTGCACACAGTACTCAAGGTGTGGGTTGCATAAGGAAGAGTGTGGTCAGTAGGTCAAGAGAGGTCATTCTCCCCCTCTACTCTGCCCTGATGAGGCCACATCTGGAATACTGCATTCATTTTTGGGCTCCCCTCTTCAAGAGAGACAGGAACTCCTAGAGAGATTCCAGCAGAGGACAAGAATGATGACTGGAGGATTGGAGCATCTGTCTTACGAGGAAAAGCTGAGAGAGCTGGGATTCTTTAGCTTGGAGAAGAGAAGGCTGAGGGGAGACCTTATTAATGGCTACAAGTATCTAAAGGGTGGGTGTAAGGAAGATGGAGCCAGACTCTTTTCAGTAGTTTCCAGTGACAGAGCAAGGGGCAATGGGAACAACCTGGAACATAATACAAAGAAAACTTCTTTACAGTGAGGGTGACAGAGCCCTGGCACAGGCTGCCCAGGGAGGTTGTGGAGCCGCCTTCTCTGGAGATACTCAAGACCCGCCCAGATGCAGTCCTGGGTAATGTGATCTAAGGGATCCTGCTCTAGTGGGGGAGTTGGACTAGATGATCTCTAGAGGTCTCTTCCAAGTCTGACAATTCCATGATTTCATGATTTGCTTTTCTGTCTCTCTTATCACTAACTGTCACATGCTGCAGTTTTTTTTCCATGATGACTAGCAGAATATGACTGCATTTCTGTTGCCTTAGGTCCTCATATGTTCTTAACTGCCTTTTTAGGCTTGTGACACTGTTTGAGCCTTTGACATTGCTATACAGTATTCTAATTTAGTATTTATAACCTCATCTGACCTGTTTTTCTGTGCATGGCCTCTTACATCTTTCTAAAATGGTGTCTCACCACTGTTTCTGAGTTCCTGACAGTCAATGCTTTAAAGACATTTTATGTCAGAGGATGGGCATAGACCATCATGCTTAATAGTTACCAGTGGACCTATCCTTCATGAAAGTGGTCTGGTCTTTTTCCAAATTCGTTTGTAATTTTGGCCTCCAAACATCCTGTGGTATTGAGTTCCATGGTTTAATTCTCTTCCTTCATACAAGCATTTCAATTTCTTTGCATGCTGCTTCCTCTTTGCCGTAAAAGTTTTAGTCATCATTCATTTTTATAGGCCTCTGTCATGGCCTGCCTCAGCTGTCTTTTCCCATCTGAAGGGTTCTAGTTTAAGTAATTTATCTTTAGCTGTTTGACAGTCCTGCCTATCTTTTTTCTCTATTTTTTATAATTTTGCTGGAACGTATTCACAGTGGACTTACTATTCAAGATGTTAGTCCAAGGCAGACCTAAACAGTAGTATAAGAATATTTTTTCTTATGTGTCTGTTTTTAAAGGTCAATGAAGAGCTCAGTGACACATCTTTTCTGATAAGAGCCTTAAAACTCTCATCAGCTGAAGAATGCTTAGATATATTTTTCCTTTCCAGTAGTGTTTTAGATCTATTCCTCTGAAAACTGCCTTGATTAATTCTATTCTCTCTGCTTAAATGGATGTTTTTGTGCCTCTTACAAAACTCAATTTCAGTTTCATAAGCCAGGCTGCTTAAGCATGATGGATGATTCCATGGGAATTGGTCAATCCATCCTATTATTTTAAAACCCTCCTTTAAATTTATTTCTATTTCAGTTATTCTAGCAAATTGGTATGGTAGTTTTTTCATAGAATTTTACCTTTTAATTTCTTTCATGGTACTCAAAATTAATTTCAAGCAACTTTAGTGTTTTTTCCATACTGCAAAACAAATCAGCTTTTGATAGGTTTACTGTATTTTATTCCAGAAATGTCCAGGGCTACAGATATCTCTTAGAAAGCTGGTAGAACTAAAGCTAAGATGAAGGTTCTTTAGCCTCGATATGAAGGTCCACTAACTCTTAGCCATACTGCTTCCAGGCAAACAAATCTTCCCCAGCTGCCCAACCTGCAGGGATCTATGATAGGTTTTAGATAAATGTGCCTCTCAAACATTGAAGCATTACATCTGAACCTCCCCTACATGGTTTGTAAAATATTACACTTTCTATCACAGGTTGTTTAAAGCAGAACTTTTATCACCTGCACTATCTAAAAATAAACACAGTCTGGACAACCACCATCATGTCTAATCCCATTCCAAGAGAACAAACTCTCAAGTTGCAGAGGACTCTGGGGCTGCAAGCCCCTTGGCCTTCTCACAAAAAATATTACTTCTTAAAGACAATTTTGACCTTGCACTCATTCTAAACTGCTGCAGATGCTCTGTGGCTTTCTAAATTAATGGACTCACTGGTTCTTACCATGTGAAATGACAAGCAGAATGGAATTTGTTTTGTCTAAAAACTAAAGGCATTTTCACCTATTTTTATTTTAGAAATAATAAATCTAATTTATTATTTATTTTTTTTTCCGCAAAAAAAATTGTCAACTATTTCATTTGGTTGTGCATTATTTCAGGGAGGCTTGGATACAATTTCCACAGTCAATCAACTGGACCTGAATTTGTTTTACCTAAAGACTTGCAGTCACTTAACAGTTGGGAGCAGCAAGAGTTATTAAAAATACCCAGTAAAACAAAAGCTCCTATTCCTTCTAGGGCAGAGCAAAAAAGACACTTAAGCTGACATTTGAACCACTTGCACTTAACTTATAAAATTTAATGCAAAAACACTCCAAATAGAAATGAAGTTAAGAAAAAGGATATGCGTGTATAGGGAAAGGAAATTAATGAAACCTATTTTTAAAATTTCCCGCATGATGTGGGTAAACAAAGAAAAAACACCAGGAGCTGAGCTCCACAGGTTTTAAACAAGTCCACTAAAATTAAGAAAGCATACTTAGTGTTACAGTTTCTGGTTTATTTTTTCATAGTGTAACTGACCTATAGTGAATTCACAGGGGATGAAATAGATTCTGCTGCACTTGTTTCTTTTATAATCAGGAAAAGAAGCATCATAAAATGCCACAGCTCTGGCCTCAAACTGCTCAGAAGTTTGCTGCTCTAATTAAAAAGTGAATGTTCCCAATGTTTTGCCAAATAAAGCTCTTTTATAACAAATAACCTTTTGATGGGGAAACCACACTGTTTGGACACCAAAAAATAATTTTAAGTCTTATCTTGAGTCTGTGCCATGGTAAATACAGGCTAGAGCTTCTTGACTTTCCTTTCTTTACTGAGGAATCAAAACAGACGTATTTCAGTAACCCGCTTGTACAAATATTCTACTGTAAATGTAACTACAGTTTGAAGTAACAAATTCTCTTCTAATGATATTTTTAGAAGGATTACCTGCACTCTTACATTAGGCTGATGGAACTATAGGATAAGGTTGTGGCACTTTTTCTATTATTAACAAAAATTTGCACTACTTTTGTTCACTGCCACATAAAAGCTCCCTTTTATCTGACTTCTTTTGGCCTTATGTCTTTTTTCTTACCTTTTTTTTTTGTGTGTGTGTGTGTGTGTGCGTGAAGTTTGAGGCTATTCAAACAATTTACATTTGAACTGAGGAGCTCTAAAAACTCAGTAACTATAAGGCATTTTGGAGACAGACGAAATGTAGATATTGATAGTTATGGACTCAGTTCCACTCGGACTAACATTACTCCAACACTATTTCAAGTAAATGCAGTGTGAGTCCATAGACAGGACTGTCTTTGCTTCAACACCCACAGGCAACACACTAAAGATGAGAGAAGACATAGCACACTAATCTGCAAGCCTTGGTAAGGCACACCTGTTGATAGACAACAGATCACAGAAACATAGAATCATAGAATGGTTTGTGTTAAAAGGGAACTTTTAAGTTCATCTAGTCCAACCCCCCTGCAGTGAGCAGGAATATCTTCAACTAGAACAGGTTGCTCAGAGCCCCATCCAACTTGACCTTGAATGTTTCCAGGGATGGGGCATCTGCCACCTCTCTGGGCAACCTGTTCCGATATTTTGCCACCCTGATTGTAAACAATTCCTTCCTTATATCTAGTCTAAATCTACCCTTTTTTTATTTTAAAAGCATTGTCTTTTGTCACAGAATCACAGAATGTTAGGGGTTGGAAGAAACCTCCGGAGATCAACAAGTCCAACCCCACTTCCAGAGGAGGACCATCTATGGCAGGGCAAAGAGAAACACATCCAGATGGGTCTTGAAAGTCTCTAGAGAAGGAGACTCCACAACCTGTCTGGGGAGGCTGTTCCAGTGCTCTGTAACCCTTACAGTAAAGAAGTTTTTCCTCATGTTGAGGTGGAACTTCCCAAAATACTGTCTTCTGAGGGGCTTTTTCCATGTGTCAAGGTCCACATGTCCGTGATACTATGTAATGCATGTAATGTTCATTCTTAGAAACTAGAAAGTAGTAGGCAGCATCACAAGTGAAGCCGGTTTGTCAACCTGGAAGATGCACAGTGAAAGGGAATAGGTAGAGGTAGCAAATATTTTTATATACACACATCTTTATATACTATTCTATTTACCAGGGTATATTAAACATTAAACTTCTGACGGTTTATTACCATGACAAGACAAGAATTGCAAACAGCACAAAACTAAAGGTAATCCATTTTTATGACAAGTTTTCTGTGTGAATAAGGAATAGCAAACATAAGCCATTCTCATTACTGAATTCTCATTGTCCTCCATAGATGTCACACCCAGAACAATCTGTTCAGTTATTTTTTTTTTTAAATTACGTTTTATATTAGTACATGTTCTTGAACAGACCAGTTATCTGAGCTGGCCACTTCCAAAAAAAATTGTAAATTATCCTTTCTCAGACAGCTCAAGAAATTAATGTCAACAATGAATAATAGTTATGAGTATTTATGAAACATCTAAATGTTTCAGAAAAAGTAATTCTGTAAATTATGGTTATTCAGATTCTATCTTGATGTGCATGCAAATTAGTGTACAGTAAGGCTGTTATAATGCATGTTTTTTTAATGAATTGCAGAACATAGATATGAGCCATAATTAGAACCCTTGGGAGCAGCATTACCTAAATCTAATTTGCTGACATGCCATTGTAAGGTCAAGTAAGTCTTTAAAGAAAAGAACTCCAGTAACCTTAGATCAGAGACTTCCAGATTTTTCTTCATCTTTGTACCACTGCATATTCATGCGTATGTTCAACAGACAAGCTAACCCTTTTAGATAATAATTCACAAAGCTCTAAACCCTGCTGTTATCATTGGCTGAAACCACTAGGCAATACATTATAAATTAATACACATTTCTTATACTATGACCCTGGTTTTATCTTTTCATTTGTCCTTCACAGAAAAAGAATTTTGAGGATTTCAGCAAAATAAAGAAAAGAAATTCTAAAAACTATTAGGTCTTTCTTGTGATTGCACTTCTTTACTGTCATCTCTCTATGAAATTATTCATAAAGCTCAGTTAATTTATCTATAACTTCATTATGCCTCTTACCTGTAATTTCTATTTATTTGAATTTGTGTGTTATATTTATAACAATAGGACAGTGGCACCTATCACCTTACAGATAGTAGTTCTGTACAGTGGCAATGTACAATGGCAGAACTGAATTTTCTTCTGTATTATGAGATGTTTTACTTCAGAAAACAAGACAGTGAAATGTATTCTTTTATTTCCTGTGGTTTTCCCCTAACAAGTCTCTTGGTAAAGTTTGGGAAGTTCTCATTTGGAAAACATTGAGGAATCTAGGTCAAAAGTCCTAAAAAGTATATGGAATTTTCCATAAACAATACCACAGAGATTTGTAGTTCAATTTAGGAGTTGAAAAGTGAGCTCTGAGGTATAGATTACAATTATACAGATATACTGCATGTTAAAATACCAATCTCACAACTCATCATTATGTTAAAAATATGCTGAGGTGGCTAACATCTAAAAATATGTTAAGAATTAAAGTGTACCACTTGGGATTAGAAATTATTCCATACTATGACACTGAAGAAAAATAATGGATATTTTTGTCTTACTATGAACTCATTTGCAGCAGAAGGTTCTTTTGATACAGGTTACAGGTACAGGTTAGGGGGTGACTTGCTGAAGAGCAACTCTCTGGAGAAAGACCTTCAAGTCCTAGTGGACAATAGGATGACTCTGAGACAGCAATGTGCCCTTGTGGCCAAGAAGGCTAATGGCATCCTGGGGTGCTTCAAGAAGAGTGTGTCAAGCATGTTAGGGCTGGTTATCCTGCATTTACTTTGCCCTTGTGAGGCCACATCCAGAGTGCTGTGCAGTTCTGAGTTCTCCAGTTCAAGAAGGATAGCGAGATGCTGGAGAGGGTAAAGCAAAGGGCTACGAAGATAATTGGGGGGTTAGAACATCTCTCATATGAGGAAAGGCTGATGGACTTGGATGCTCTTAGTCTGGAGAAGAGAAGAGTGAGGTGGGATTTTATCAATGCTTATAAATACTTAGAGGGTGAGTGTCAGGAGCATGGGGACAATCTTTCTTCAATGGTGATCAATGACAGAACATGAGATAATGGGCACAAACTCGAACATAGGACATTCCATCTAAATATGAAAAGGAACTTCTTCACTGTGAGGGTGGCAGAGCACTGGAACAGGCTGCCCAGAGAGGTTGTGGAGTCTCCTTCTCTGGAGACATTCAAAACCCACCTGGATGCCATCTTGTGTAACCTGCTGGTGGTGAACCTCCTCTGGCACGGGAGTTGGACTAGATGACCTCCAGAAGTCCCTTCAAATCCCTAGCATTCTATGATTCTGTGATCCAAATGCCACATAGCACAATGTTTGTGTTTTTTTCTGATTTATCTGGAATACACTGAGTAAATATTTGCTATTCACAATTCTTTTGAATACAGCATTTATGGACAGCTTTGAACATCAGCTTCATGGTTTCCTTTTCAATATGTTTTATTTATTTTAGAAGCTCCAGCTCAGGATAAATTCTCAGTCTGCTTGGCACTCCACAGAAAAAAATAGCAAGATAGACTCTCTTCATCAAGGAACTTGCAATTTGAGTAGCAGAAATATAGGAATGAGGCCAAAATAATCTAGTCTTATTTTACACAAGAGGAAGGTATGATAAAAGTCTATGACACTGATAACTTTTTGATTTGGTGCTCATAAACTACATTGCAACCATGATGAAATATATTCCCATTTTTAAACTGTAGACAAACACTTGACTTTCCTTAATTATAATAGTGAGATATTAGCTCATGTAATATTCCTAAAGCTAGCAGTTTGAGAAACTCCTATTTCTCTTATAATTATAAAGACATAGAGAGACATTAATTTTTCTTTAAAAGAAGACTTTCTTGGAAAAATAAATAACTGTAATTAGAGAGTATTTTTTATTATTATTATTTTAAGTTTTTTAATAGTTGCTTCTTTTTGGTTTTATTATTTTGTGAACTCTGTCTTGATGAATTCTTTCATTTTGGAGATACCTTGTAATTCCTGAAGGCCTTCCTGCTTGGGCAACCTTCATTTTTATTTTTATGTTGTAAAGCATGAAAAAAGTCTCCACTTAATATTCATAATCAGATCCTGACACTGGAAGTCATTTGGAACATTTGTAAGTAGAGGTCTGTATTTCTAGATAAAAATTAAAAGATAATTACAGCTTACCAGTGTTTAGTAAACCATTCTGAATAATTGTCTCTCCTGTCTTCACAACTCAATCTATAAATTCAGAGCAAAACCCAAAATATGCTTAACACCATAATTATTTCATTGCAGGTCAAAGGACAACATGTTTGAATAGTTAAAAGCCTTGTGAAAAGCACAGTTAAAAATGAATGGAAGATTTTTCATTCGGTAAGCTTCACATAAGTTTCAGGATCAGGCTCATCCTTCATATATTTGTGAGTGAGCCCAGACTCACTTATTTGAGTGTTTTATTTAATACTTTGCAGCTTCTGCTATAACATGTGTGCCTTCCTTAACGTGCAGAATTTTTTTTTCCAGCTATGTTTCAAATCTAAAAAATATATATATATTTATATAGACACACACACAGATACATACATATGTATGAAAGCAAAATCATCTACAAATAGCTAGCTGTATAAAAAATCTTTTCATGATGAAGGAACAGTTTGTATGTGGATGGGAAGCATTACCTGAAAACATATGTCTGGCCAATGCTTTCCTTAAAAATACTTTGGACAGACTTGGTTTTATTAAATCAGTCATTGTGAAATGAGCTGAAATGCTGAGATGATAATGGTGGTTGGTAGCTCAAGGCTTTCTACAATTATTACTATCTTCTGAAGAAATAATACAAAATATTAGAAAGGGATTTTTAACATGCTGTTTCAGTGATTAAAACAAACTGTTATTTTGTGTCGACAGTCCTTGTGCCTTTATTCTTAAAGTATTTACCTGATGCTGATCTACGTGCAGGAGTTGTGTACAAATGAACATACCAATGGGAGTTGTTATTAACTGCCTACAAACAGTACAAAAGCTGTTGCAACCGATACAAATGTTGACAAAAACCGTGGCCAAACAAAGTGGTGTTTGAGTTTTCCTCTTCTTTTGCTATCAGCTGTGTAACCTCTTCCAGCAAATGTTATCATACACAGGGAAAGTCTCCCCTCACATACCTCACAGAATGGATTCTCTGGCTGGCAGGGCAGGGTCGGCTTTGCTGTGTGGCAGTTTTCTGGCTGCAGAGGAAACCAGCAAAGTCTCATCCAAAAGGAAAGCAAGATTCCTTGACAAGCAACCTTTCCTCAGGTGTTGTGTGTCTCCATCATTGATATGTGGAGTATTTTTCAGGGGAAACTTTAAAAGGTTTTTATATCATATCTTAATACTGAATTAGGGAAAATAACTCATACTTTTTACATTTATGTAGATGTAGAGGGCCTGTATTCTGGGGAGGAAAAAGATTTCTCAACACTGAAAAAATCCCATCATACCATAAAACACAACATAAAATTAGACCTACATTTTCCAGATACTTATGGACTTACTTAACTTTGTTACATTGAACAGTCCCAAGCAGTCAAAGGCTGCAAAGCAAGAGAATCAAGGAGGAAGAATTTTACTGTGATTATAATGATATAATTATTGCTATTTTAAGTCTAAGCTCTGAATTCACTGTGTTTAGAGCACATTTGTGTCCTTCTTAATGGTCTAATTTACGTTCAAATGTGAGCAGCAATCCATGTGAGATTTTTCTGGAACACTTTGAAGTCACAGATTTGAAAGTGCCTCTTCTGCGAGTTATCTGAGTTGAGAATCAGGTCAGCTGTATTGTTTAAACAGCTTTAGTCTGAAAAAGAAAAGTATGGTTAAACAAAAAAAAAATTACATTCTTACTATTTAAAATGTGAATATGTCTGAAAAAAATATTCTCATTCAATAAAAAAGTACCTTGTGGCACTGATACTTGCCACATAACCTTAGAAAGGAAACCATTAGATCATGGCTGGCAAAACATAGCTTATTATTATTACAAATTATTTGATAGGTGCCAGCATTGTGCTGCTTCACAGAATCAGGAAAAGATGGAGACATAACTCCTGCATGAAGATTTTACAGTCTAAATATGCAGACCAGATAAACCCATCCCAAAATGCATAGGAATATCCATGGGAGAGATCTACACAAATGTGTTACTGTGTTTTCATTTGAGTAGATAATGTCTTTGTTGAAACTCATTAGCATTCATGGACAGAATAAGTTAATTAAAAAAAAAAAAAAAGTAATTTTAATTAGTATAAATAGCATATGGGGCTGATTCCAGGACAAACAGGTACATAGAAGCTTTGCAGAAGCAACCCAGAGGCTGAGAAAGCCTATAATGAGATGACAAAGAAGGACAAGTTGAAGTTCAGGATTGATATGGAAAACAAAAAAGTCAAGGAAGAGAGGAGAGGAGAGTGATACGGATCTTGTGCAAATAAAAGATCTGCATAGACAGATTTTAAATTAAGTGCTAGCAAAACTTCTAGTATGTTTTGGTTGTTTCTTGAAAATACCAACTTATCTAAGGAAGTACAACAGCTGAATAGCATGTAGTTGTGGATATGTTAGTAGGTGAAATGTGCTTTCAGCGAAGTAGGAATATATTTGCAGAATATATCTGGGGGAAAATGCAAGGAATTCCAACTTCCAACCACAATCTCGTTAAAACAATATATTAAAAATGGGAAGAAATGTCTCTTGTTTTGTTTATTCCTTCTTGTGGGTTTCAAGTTACATAAAGTTTTTCTGGTCTATGATGGCTTCTGCCCTCAAATGCCTTGAGGAGTGGTGGCTTAATCTAGTTTAAATTCATTTCTCACTTTGGTAGATGAGATAAAAGTTACTCTGTCAATTAAAAAATCAGTTCCTCTGACTTATACTAATGAGTAATTAACTACTATCAGATATCTCAGGCTTAAATAATTATTATATCCTTTGAAAAACTATGGGTGAATTGTCAAATATAGCAAATTAAATTAGGAAAATGATTCATCACTCTCACTGTTTTAAACTATATGGCTTGATTCTATAACAACTGTCATGTATTAAATTTCTGTGGTATAACTAAACCATCTGTTTTAGAAAACAGAATATTCCCTAGCTATTAATAAAGCTGGGGCCACTTTAATTGTTTTTGAATGTCAGTATTGTGTTACCCAATGCCTGCTGTGTTACATTCAATTCATTTTTAGGCACAAGATCACAAAAACAATTTCACTGAAACCCACAGGGAAACTTGATGTTCACGTTGAACCTTCATCCTTAAACTATAATGTTTTCATCTTTAAAATTAAATCTCCAGGAAAAAAGAAAAAGAAAAAAAGCACAGGGAAAAAAAAAAAAAAAGGCATGATATCCTAAAGTGAAATAACAAATCTCTCAGTGTTCATTTGGGACTACATGGAATAACACCACCACACATGTTCCTAAGGGTTATCTTAAGAGCATTTTGCCAAATTTAGAGTCCAAAGCAGCTCACCTTTAGTCTCTCAAGTTTTTTGTCAGGGCTATGATTTTGTCAAAGGACTAATCCTAAGAATACATCTGAGTTGGGTGAGGGTGTACTTTTTAAATGCAATGGTGAGTGACATTAATTCTAAAATTCTACAATTCCATTCACACAGAAGATTTGGAACCCTAGTTTTAGAGGCTACTTTCTAGTATTTGGACAATTTCAACTGCAGGATAGTCTTACATTTTCAGACTAAAGAAATTATCTTGGTTATATTTGGATGAAGCAGGCATACTTTCTTTCACTGAGCAGCATCAAAGGAGTTATATCAGGTTCACTGTATTTGTTGTGTGAACATCACAGCTTGGCTTTTTGTATCTTGCATATAAGTATAAATGAACATATTTGAAATGTCCATATAGTTTTGAAGAGGTTTGAATTACAGGATGCTAGGATAGTTGTAATATCTTCCTTTAATTAGTTGATTTTGGTTTCTCCAAGTAACACTTGTTAAGGTTTGAGGTGTCTAATTCTCCTCTGTTAGCTCTAAGAAAGCTCTTCACTAATAGTCTACTCCTCCTGCTTCTGGAAACTGGATGATTATATCATACATCTTTAGTACCATAAACTGTGTTCTTGATGGGTTCTGTGGTCACTGATCACAGATGCTAGTTAAAAAGCTGCACTTAGCTGTAGATTGTGCCAAGATATGTAATGATGTTTATTAGCTGCTGTTAAAACATTCTATATCAACCCATCAGCTCTAGCAGGCATTTGGCCGACTGCATGTGGGAAATTTCCTTAAGAAGAGTATTGAATTTGTTGCCTTTTGTGGAGGAAAATATGAAAATATACTGAGGTGCTGGTGAAAGGAGGAATTGTAATTTACAGAAAAAATGATTGCACGGGTCAGTTGTATTTGTGACTTGCATTTTGTCAGCTAAGGGCAAGGGTTCCTCTGAATGTCTGTCAAAAGTATGGCTTCAAGAGTATAGTGTTTTATGTGATTATTTTATAGCCTATGAAGAATTCATGCAAAAAACACTGTCTTGTGTTTCTGTTGTCATAGCTACTTAACCAATAAAATTAAAACTTGTCCTGTCCAACTGATGTTTACTGATTGTGTTCTCTTTAGGATTGACCATTGCCCTACATCATTTACCTTAAAGGTTTTTGTACATATGGTGAACATCTGAACTCTGTGTTTACATAGTTTAACCTCCTTTAAGCCAGGAGAAACAGAGAGGTATTGTGGTGATGTATGGCACAGTGCTATCAGTTGAAACTAATTGAACAAAAGTCCCTATAATTTCATTCCCTTCTACACATTAATTTATTTGGAGAGAATGATGCCAATGCTTTGAAGTATGACTGGAGTGCTTAAAATAAATGTAGATTGATTGAAATATAATGCACCGCCTGTGAAACTAAAATAGTTGTAGATTTAAAGGTGATATAGTCAAAAGTGCATAACATTTTTCAGAGTTCTTACTGATTTTAATAGGCACAGACTTAGGCTTTGGAAACTCCTATTTTACATGCAGTTGTTCCATTTACTTGAAAAAATTGTATCAATTTCCATTTGTAGTATATTATATAGATGTCAGGCAGTGCTAGAACCACAAGATGATCAGTTAAACACACTCGGTCTCTAATTGTGGTGTGACAAAGGGATAACCCTGATAAAAGCATTATATAATTTTCCTTTGAACTAAAAATCTTTCATGCTGGTACTCAACCTCAAGCTGAAAGTTCTCAAAAAAGAAGTTGTCTGTTATATTAGTAGTTAATGAATAAAAACAGCACTATGCAATTATGTATTTAAAAATATATATTAATGAAGACTGACAAGAAGGCAGCATTAAGATTAAGCATTCAGATTAAACTTCCCTTCTCTCAGCTACCCTATGTTTATTTGCATCAGTTGTGACATGGCATTGATTTCACAGAATCATAGAATGGTTTGGGTCAGAAGGGACCTTAGAGATCATCTATTTCCAGCCCCCTTTCTGGGCAGGGACACCTCCCACTAGACCTTGTTGCTCAAAGCCCCATCCAACCTGGTCTTGAACACTTCTAGGGAGGAGGCATCCACAGCTTTCCTGGACAACCTGTTCCAGTGTCTCTTCTCCCAAGCAACAAGTGATAGAACAAAAGGAAATGGCCTCAAGTTGTGCCAGGGAAGGTTTAGATTGAACATTAGGAGAAATTTCTTCACCACAGGGTTGCCAGACACTGGAATAGGCTGCCTAGGGGAGTGGTTGAGTCACCATCCCTGGAGTTATTTAGAAGACATGTAGATGTGGTGCTTAGGGACATGGTGCTAATATACATATTTAAGTGGTGGACTTGGCAGTACTAGGTTAATGGTTGGACTTGATGATCTTAAAAATCTTTTCCAACCAAAACAATTCTGATTCTATTATTCTAAGGGCACAGTGTTGTAATGTATTAATTCTCTTCACTCTGCTGCCATCAGGCACCAACATACATTTTCTCCTATACTTTGTGTTAAAGTTACCCACCATCCTTACACTTCAAGAAGACAGCTAAACCAGAAAATCCATTTATATATTTACCCATTAAAAAACAAACAAGCAAACCCCACAGCCTTCCTTTGACCAAGGAAACAAAATCCTATGCAGGCTAGTAACACGATGGCACAAGCTACAGCTCATGTAATTGAAAAGGGGATGGATGTGAAGCCCTTGTATGTACCTGGTTTATATTATCCTCAAGACATTTTTGATAATGTAATTGGGGCCAGTGCTGTGCATTCCAAAAGCAAAATAAATTACTCTTTGTTAGATGTTTTCATGACTAGCAGGGACCAATCATTTCTAGTGGGGATGGTATTTTTTTTTCTACCCAGAGAAAGTAAGAATTGCATTAGAGGCTTTAAAATTATCCTCAATTTCCTTTCAATTTGGTGACAGAATTTTAACAAGTTGCTTCCAGGAACCCTTGAGAGCTTCCCTCAGCATCTCATTCTGTTCAAACCTTAGATATAACCCTGCAAGTACTATGGAATTTAAAAATACAGTTATAAGCATTTTAAAATTGGCCTTGGTATGTCACTACTATTAACATTTCTATTAGTTTTTTTATTATATGTAGTTCCCCTGTAGCACCATGGAGTTACCTAATAACAAATTACTCTTCTCTGCTCTAAGTTGTATGGGATAAAGTTGAGAAGAGTAATGTGATGTAAAACACTGTTCAGTTGGTTGCAACTTTCTCAAAAGTTTGTTGTGGTGTGTTTTGTTGTGTTTTGTTTTTTTTTAATTTCTTGCTGTTATTGGTTTTGCTTAAATTGTCATCGGAATCTCTACTGTACTTAATGGACACATTTTTGCTAACTCTTCTAGTTTTAATGTCACAGACAACAGATCTTTCTGCAAGGTATAGGTACTTATTCTCATTCAGCTCCAAAGTGTGTTTTCCAGCACAGTATGTAAATCCATTCTCTTCAAATCTGCTGTCTTTCATTACTTTCAGGTAAAAAAATGGCTTCTTTTAAGTTCCAAACAGGCCATAAACTTCTTAGTTTAGTCTCCTAGAGCCAGAGAATTTCCGTTAGGTTTTAGAGAAATTTCTATTTCAGAGGGAAATGAGGCAAATGATCTGTATCAGGTGAAATTTGTTGTGGATAGTAGTGTGACTTTTAATAGTAAGAAAAGACACTGAGAAGACATAAATCAGGTATCCTTTTTTTGTGTGTGTGTGTACAAATGCAAATGCACTTTCTAAATGCTTGTACTATCTAGGATTAGAGGGGTTGTGGTGTTCTGTAGAAGCCTACAGAGACCCTAAGTTTTTGAGATGTGAGTTTTGCTGTCTGAGTAGTTAAATAATGATCATTTTTGTGCAGGCTAGGGTAAGAACAAATTTACACAGAATAGTTTTTACAGTTACGAGCTAGCACCAAAAATCTCTAGCACTCATGTTTAGTTTATGAAGGCTGAATTTTCGTAGCAATCCCCTCACATTTCTTTATAATACCACTACGTGGGAGCCTTTTATGTCAGGAATGTCATGCTGGCTCTGGTGAGGTTAAATTTGGTCAGCAAGAAGAGAAGGGTCTACATTATAGATTGGTATATAACTAGAGTGGAAAAATAGCCAAGAAAAACACTGTATAGAGGAGACATATACTGAGCAGAGGCCCTTGATGAATGTTTGAAGTCTTGTAGAAGAAAATAAAAAAACCCTCATTGTTACACTGGAAAATAAAATACAGGTTTATGATGTTGGCATAATAATCTTCCTGCAGGTAAAATAATTTCAGATTCTAGTAAATTGTGAAGTTAAGGCAAAAAAAATTAAATATTTCCAAAGTTGACAAGTTTAGGTGTCATTAAAAATACAATATTTGTAAAGAAGATATGAAAGATTTGGTACGTGATTGGATCAACAAGGAGCTAACAAGGTAGTTGTAGTTTGTCTGGAGGGTTTGAAGGATGAAGGGAGAGTTCTTACTAAAGCTTGAAAAAGAAAAAAGGAAGTCAAGTGTAAAGGAAATCAGATATTATTTTTTCCTGATCTCTCGCAAAACACCCTGTTGAAGTGGCAGACCTTTATTCCAGTAAAGAAAGTTTTCTTGCCAAAAATGTGGAGGTGGCTACTTTGTTCCCAGCCAAGCTGACAATGAATTGTAAGAATAAAACTTGCATCTACTGGGAACCTCAGTCATCTGAAGATCTGTTGCAACATGTTAAAAGTGACTTAATTCAGGAAGATCTGGATTCTAGCTCAGGCTCAGAGGGAGCTTGAGGACTTTATGGTTTCCTTTTTTTTCTATCAACTTTTATAGCCCACATTTGTAGTAAAATAATGTTGTTTGAAGTTTGTATGTTTCATGGGAGTGGTGCCTTGAAGAAGTTATTTCAGTTAAATGGCACCAGATGGAGTGTTTAGTTTGTGACAGGATTCCAGTGTTTAGTTTGAAATTATATTCTTTATTTGATGGCTTTATGGTATCAACAGCTATTCTGCTGGCATATATTCTTGTTCTGCCCCTTGGAAAAATTGGATAAAATGTATCTTGAATTGATTGGGGGGGGGACACACACAAAATAAAGAGAGTTATGCTTAGATATTAACATCATGGATGGGGCAATCACAAGCACAAATACAGGCTCGGTGGCAAATGGATCAAAAACAGCCAGGAGGAGAAAGACTTTGGGGTGATGGTGGACAAGAAGCTTAACATGACCCAGAAATGTGCTCCTGCAGCCCAGAAAGCCAACTGAGTCCTGGGCTGCATCAAAAGAAGAATGGCCAGCAGGTAAAAGGAGTTGATTCTCCCCCTTTACTTGGCTTTTGTGAGACTCCACCTTGAGTACTGTGTCCAGTTTTGGAGCCCTCAACATAAGAAGGACTTGGATAAAGTCGAGAGAAGGCCATGAAGATGATCTGGGGGTTGGAGCACCTCTCCTATGAGGACAGACTGAGAGAGTTTAGGTTGTTCAGCCTATAGAAGGGTCCAGGGGGACCTTATAGCAGCCTCCCAGTACCTGAAAGGGGCCTATAGGAAAGCTGGGGAGGGGCTTTTTAAAAAGGGCTTGTAGTGAGAGGATGAGAGATAACAGATCAAAACTGGAAGAGGGGAGATTTAGATTAGATACTTGGAGGAAATTCCTTAGTGTGAGGGTGGTGAGACACTGGAACAAGTTGCCTAGGGAAGTTGTGGAAGCCCCATCCCTGGAACTGTTCGAGACCAGGTTGGATGAGTCCCTGAGTGACTGGATCTAGTGAGAGGTGTCCCTGCCCATGCAAGGGGGTTGGAACTAGGTGATCTTTAAGGTCCCTTCCAACTCAGGAGGTTAATTCAGGATCATATGTGATTCTATGATTCTATTATTTTCTTCATTATGAGGTTTCATTCTTTCATGTCTGAGTATGAATTAAATTTTTAATTCAACAGTATATCTTGGTTCTTTTTTGACTATATGACAAACCCCAAAGATACATAGGTAGGACAGAATAAATACCTAAAAGCAACAATAATTATTATTATTTAGAGAGTTACAAATATTTCTGTACTAATACTGAAATTCTCTACTTAATTCTAATTTTTATTTTTTAATTTGCCATCTTCCTTTATCCTGGTGTTAGAACCTCCACTTTGCAGCAAAAACAAAAGCTCAAAGAAGACAGGAAGATCATAAACGATAAATGGAAGGACAGTGGCAGTGCGGTGACAGCTAATTGCATCATTGACTTTCAACAACTTTTGTCCAAAAGTAGGGGGGGGGGGGAGAGAGAAGGTGACTAGAGAATGGACCTTACCAGTCAAAGGACAGAAATTAAAAAGGTACCACAAATTATTTTCAGAAGGAGACGTCAACTCTATAAGGGAGCAGCCATTCAGAAATTGAAAGCACAGCAGTAAAAATGGGAATGTGAATTATTAAGAATTATTAGGAATCCTTATCCAGGGATTCTTAATAGTAAGAAACACTCTGAGAAGGCAGAAGTCAGGTCTTTTTTTTTGTGTTCATTAGCAAATGCACTTTCTAAATGCTTGTGCTCTCTACAATTAGAAGGGTTGTGCTAAAGAAAAAAAAAAAAAAGATAAAAGAATCAAGTAAAAAAAAAAACACATTTTAAACTTTCAGATTATTCCCAATATTTAATAGAAAAGCAAACCTAGTCACAGGTGGGTGAGACATCACCAGTGTGTGAGCTGATAGAATGTGTTTGATAGAAAAGTTGATGGGAAAGTTTGAGACATCTCATCACTCACTTTAGGATCTAGGAGGATTAGAACAGCCATCCTGAGAACAATTTCATACAGTAAGAGGCCATCCCACAGAGAGCATTTAGCTTCTTAAACACGTTGGAAATCTTTTGGTGAAGCTATCTGTCTCTAGGTAGTGTGCCTAAATCGCTATTAAGACAGAGTCTTAACCAAGAAGGCACTTAGACATTCCTCAAAGTTTTGCTGCAAGTCAGTCATATTTTTAAAGCTCTATCTATTGATTTGTAACCAGAAACACTTTGAGAGCAAGGGGAAATTCTGGAATACATGAACTCCCCAGAAGTAGAATGCTTCAGCTGGAAAACCATAGCCTCCTGCCAGAGCTCAGCTCACGTTTCCAAATAATCTGAGGTGTGACACACTGTAAAAAGGAAAATTTATTTAAATTATTTCATATATTTAAAATATTTAACTGAATTGTAAGAACAGTCAGCTGATGTCTTCTCTTTTGGGAAAAGAGACGTTAAAGAGATATTTTAATCTCTTTTTTATTTTATTTTTTTCAATAAAATGTTTTGAAATATATCCATTCTCATTAACTCCTTATTTTTTTTCATGCCTCCTTTAGCTGAAAAAAAATAAAAAAATTACCCTGCTTTTGACAACTTGAATGAATTAATGTTGTTAAGAACTAACAGGAAAAAGATTTAACTTCATGAAGGAATTGTTACTGCCAAAATGTCTTGGAAAAAAAGTCGGATAAATAATCACAGTTATGAAAAGCATATAGAGACCTAGACACTTCTAGTTCTCCCTACCTCAACTCTAGTAGTTTTAGTGTTATGCAAAGGCCGAAGCAAATCTATATTTTTTGCATTAGTTTTCCCTACGGGCCTGTAAAAATCAAACAAAAAATATCAATCAACTAATGAACCGAAAAAAACCCAACTCAACAAAACCCTCAGAAAAACCCAAGCTGATGAAAACTCTGAAGTTGCAATGAAGAAAACTCTGGGTTTCCATAATCTTTGTGGTCAAAGTTCCCATTTTAAAGACATTCGATTCAGTTGCTGCTCCTCTTCCCAGCGATGTCTTGGTCTTTCATTTAATTTATTTTCAAAGAGATGAGTCTTGTTAAAGCATCCAGGTATCCTTATTCACTGAAGTGTTACGACAAAGGATCTGCATGGATATAATGATTAAATGGTTCAATACCCGTTCTCGAATCAGCTATTACCCCAAGTGTTCATTGCACCGATCACATTTAACAACACGAATCATGCAACCTTCCTTGCCTCTGTCGTGCTCAGTTGTGGACACCATTTGCTCTCTGGCTCCTGAATGCACAGACAACTTTCCCCTTCAATCACAGTCACACAGCATTTGCTAGAAAAAATCTAGCAAGCCATAAATCATTAGTAGCCTACACTCCACATCTGCAAGACCATTTAGATGAATCACATTATGATACTTCCAGTTATTCTAGTGGAAAAAGAGTTAACTTTTCCTAAAGGAGCTATCTGCACGTGAACATTATACCTGCATATGTAGCTTTATTTTTTAATGTTATTATCACTTTTGCCACTATTTATTCTGCTTTTTATTTATTTAACTTTGTCAATCCAGTCATACTGCATTTCCTAATCTTTTGGCTAGACCTGTATTCATGCATTCTATAGTGTTTCCATCCTTTCATATCCTTGGAATCTTTGTGAAATATTCAAGCTTTTCATTTGAGAAATGATTTTTCTTTTTTTGGTGATGTAATGAAGCCTTCAGAGAAGTTATTTACTGCCAGCTCCATTACACGCTTTTATTAGCACTTATGCAATGATAGTTCATACAAACCCATATATATTCAGATATATAAATATACATATATCATGTGCATATAAATGCAAGCAGTGGAAGTGGAACAAATAACACTGCTTACTCTTTACTATTTCATCCTTAAATAGCTCAGCTGTTTTCCTTTTTTTCTTATAAGTAATCACCTTTCCCATCTGAAACAAATTAACTCCTGGGGAGGATATGTTCTGAGAGCTTTCATATGGTCCTTGTTACCAAGGAAACTACTTCTTTTGTCAGTATGTGTTCTCAAGCTCACAGACAGTGTAGATTGCTTTGTAACATCAGATGACAAGAGCCAGCAAGGGCCAACTACTTTGCATGTGGTTTCTGAGCGAAAAAAATAATTACAGACTCACAAAGCACTGGCCAAAATTACTTATCCCAGTCGGCTCTTCAAAACAGAGGTGTGCAAAATTATGTAGTTTATCTATGTATTCATCTTACTGTATGTAGGTTGATGAAACAAATCTTGTCCTGGGGGTTGGTGGGAGGGATACAGTGCAGAGCATCCGTCGGTGCTGGGGAGTCCACTGCCAGGGGGAGGCCTGTCAGGCGTGTGCTGGAGGCCACAGGGTCCAGGTTAACAGTGTTGGAATAAGCTGCTAAGGGAAATCACTTCCCTTTTAACAAGTTCTTCCTGCAGGTAGGTGCATCTCATCTTGAAAGGGATTTGTAACATTTACTTAGTTTTTGTCAGCACACTGTGTGTATTTTTCTATAGTATTAAGCCTAGGGCTTCCACTTCCTGATGGAAAATAGTACCTGAGAGCATATCTTTCTAATGAAAAATGCCTTTTTTTGTTTTCTTTTTCTTTTTTTTTTTCTTTTTTTTTTTAACATATGGTCTGCTTTTTTATTTTCAAAAAAAACCAACAGGTACATTGGGGAAGTAAACCAGATCTATGAATTTACTGAATAATAATAATTACTGGTGTTTCAGAAGTTTCTTCATTTTATATTCTTTATCTGTAACAAGCTCAATGCCCACATTGGATCAAGGAAGGTATTTGAGTTTAAAATTACCACCAAACAGAATGCAGAGTTGAGCCAATAGTGAGAAACAATGTGGCATTAATGGTTTCTGAGCATCTCAGTAAGCCTTCTGTTTTCAAAAGCCTGTGAATAACAAGGCTCAATGTATGTCATATGTCTTCACTAGTTTGATTTTTAACCACATTACTTTGTCTAGAATTTTATCCAGGGGAACTGGTTTGTTTTAGAAGTGAAGAAAGACTAGATTAATGGATCTAGATAATAGTTTTCTTTAATTAAGGAAAAAAAAAAAAAAAGAACAGAATAAAAGAAAAAATCATCTGGATAATCCATTTTCATTCTTTGGAAGACTAAAATAATAAAACCAGGAACACTGGCTGCAGAAGTGGAAATATCTGCTTAGTTTTACTCATAATAATTCCACCATCATCGTAATAGTCCTGATGAGTTGGAGTTCAGTCTTTCTTGAAAGCCATATATGAAGGTAACTGATGGCAGCAGCACCTAATCGTGAATATTGGTTATGAGAACAGATCACAAAAAATATAACACATCACACAGCATTTGGAATGAATCTGTGCTGCTAATCTGAGCAGATCACCAGGTACTGGCTATTCAACAAAAAATCAGGAATGATAAATAATTCACAGCAGGCCAAGTGAAATGACTGACATTATAGAAATGGGAGAACAAGTACTACAAGAACTACTCTTACTTAAGTGGCACCAGATGCATTAAATACTAACACAAAGGTTAAGTTCCTTGCCCAGAAGCCTACAATCTAAACAGAGTTTTTATGCACATTATGGGAGTTAGTCCAAAAAAACCAGTGCAACTGAATGGCAAATTTATGAATGCATTTGGTATAATGGGGTGCAAATTATTTTATTGTGATTGCTTATGATTTTAAAAACATAGGACTTTGTCAGGTTTGTATTTCTCAAAGGTACATTCAATAGGCCTGATGCAGAAAATAAAAAATAAATCTATGAGTGCTTTAGTCTCATAACCATATATAAAACAAGAATTTTAGGTAAACTTACATTTGCATCTCATTTTAATGGGACATAACCATATGTTTCAGTAATTTGTGAAAATAGAGGTTATCCCACTTTCTGCTAAAATAACATATATGTGGAGAATAAAAGACAAAACCTTTTCCCCTTGGAACATTGGGCAAAAAGCCAAAATAAAAGAGACTAGAGCATATGAGAAGCTCAGGTGAGCTCTTCCTTGAATTCTGCAAAACCTGTATTTTCAGATCAAATTTGTAGCTAGCAGGTTCTGCAGGAGTTCTGCAAAAACAGAGCATTTAGACCCTGAAGGAAGAGAAAATGCTCTTCCCAAGCTCTTTCAACAGTGGTCTCCCTTGTCAATTAAAATGATGCCAGCTACTGTCAGCTAGGAACATCTGTCAAGTCCTTAGTGTGAGATGCCTGAAGGGAGGATGCAGATTAAAGCAATGTAAGAAAAACAGATGTTAGAGCATGAACTAGAGATGTTCTGAAATTCAAAGAGGTTGTTCTGCCTTAATGTGCTTAATTACAGAATTCCTTGTTGCTGTCATTAAAATTGAACCCTGCTGTTAGCTCATTCATCTATGCTCCCATTTCCATTAGAAAATTTCAGTTCTCTTAGGGGTGGTAGGACCACCTAGATTTGCCAATTCTTGAGATGTTACATCAATAGGAGAAAAAATACTTTTTTTACAATTCTGAACTATTCAGTGGTAAATGTAAAAAAAGAGTCCAGTTCTTAAATGCCAGGACTAGGCATTAGATGAGCTAGATTTTATTACATTAGATAGATCTGTGATTAAAACCTAGCTCCTTTGAAAACCTTGAAAGTTCTCCTATTAACTTCAAAAGACCCACGATTTCTCCCTTGCTGTTAAAGTTGGAGTTAGTAATTCAGGTCAGCCTTTTGAAAAGGCCTCAGAACTACAGATCTTAAGAGAATACAGAGCATCCCAAATGTGAAGGATCCGGCACTGATGAACTCCTTTTTGCAAATTCTGTATCTTATTATTTTGTTCCTTGAGTTTGCCATGTAGAAAATAGAGGAAAAATTTTGAGTTTTATGGACAAGTTTTGCTTACTGATATTAGATTATTAATCAGCAAAAAAACCCAATATTTAAAAAACGCCATTAAAAACTGCATGTGATTAATCTTCTTGTTCTTCCTCTTTGTAAGTTAGGTCAAAACTGTATTTTCAGTTTTCTATGTGATCTTCCAGTTTTCAATTTTTTTTCATTCTAGGATAGAATGAAAAACGAGGAGCATTTTCGTGAAATACATGCTTTTTAAAACATTTTAAAATTACACTGAAGTATCCTTTCATTAAAATTGAAACTGTTTTTTAAGGAATGTAAAAAAAAAAATAAAATTCTATTTTAAATTAATATCCTAAAAAAAAAAAAGGTTTTTGCATGTTCATGAAAACATTTTGTTTCCAACCAAGCAGCATTTGCAGATTGAATGCTTCCAGCTACCTCAAGTCATAAGAACAAAACAAAATCAAGCAAAATGCAAATCTAATACTCCAAATTTCCAGAAAACAGAGTAAAAATAGTTGGGATTTATTTTTGCCACATAAATATTTAAGTTAAATATAGAGATGGAAAGGTCAAACTTGCGCCTGCAGGAAGCCCAGGAGCAGTCTGAGCTTCCTTTTTAGGTTTTGAATTAAGTTATGTAAAGATGTCTTTAAATGTGGTTAAGAATGAGGGAAAGGAACACCCACTCCTGTGGAGCCACACTATGGAAGGAGATTGAAGCTCCTGGAAGGCACTTGGGTAGGCATCTACATGCCAGAAGTTATGAGTTGTGTCTGAGACAGCATGAACCTGAAGTTATTGGAGAAAAAAAGGCTGCACTGTATCTTCATTTTAGAACTGCATTGTTGCATTGTGCTGTTTACTTTTTCATAGACTCAGCTCAATAATTCTATCTAGAATTGTATCAGGCTTTGTGTTTTCCCTTATAGGACATCCACTCCTATATTCACTCCAATAGTCTGCATAGTTTCTACGTAATTCCTGAATGGTATTTTGCAGTTCTCCAGATATTTTTTGATTGAGTACCAAGGCTGCAAGGTATCACATGTAAAAAATTAATACTTTATTCAGGATTCTAAGTAACTGACCTGCTCTTGAAGATACAGTTCTTTCTTACATATACAAAAAATGTGATAAAGTTTTTGGACATTCTCTGTACTTAGTATTGGGAGCAAGAACTGCTGGATATACTAAATATTTCTGGAAATTATTTAGGAACCCCAATAAAAGTAAAAGCACTTCTGTCAGTTTGATTTACATTGCATGAGCTGATTAGATTTGAAAATCAGCTGGTCCCATTTGTTTTATCACTCCCTCTTTATATCACACAGCAGTACCCGTGACTGTGTATTGTAAAATGTTCTGTTTTGGTCAGCATTCCTACCAGTAAACCCACATGCTAGGGTAGTGCTGAATAGTGAGCACATAAGGTTAAGGAAGGTGTCAAAGCAGAATAATTTAAAAATTCAAATATTCATAGAAATATATGAAGGACTGTTTCCACAGCTTGTTGTCACAACCAATGGCAAATGCTGCTTCAGAAGTGTTTTTCAGCTTTAGGAGACAGGTTGCTGAAAGAAAATCCAAAATGTTTATTTATTCCTTAGTTGAAGGGTAGCTTAAAATCATTTTGGCATGGACTATCTGCAGAGATATGACATATTTGGACAGCAGTGCCCCTTGCACAATTTTTGCCAGGTGTTTGCTAGGAGAAAAATACACAGAACACAGCAGGAGGCCAACTGGATGCTGGTTAATGGCAGCTTGAGAGAGATATTCACAGGATTTAGCAGTTAGCAGACAGAAAATGGAAAGAAAACAAGGAATCTCCATTCCATGAGAAATCTTTTTTTAAGAGCTCATTGACTATCATTGCTATGTATCCAGTCCAATACCTTCAGATATTCAGTTGAAATCAGTAGTCTGGGCTGTGCCATGAGAGCAGCTTCCAGATCTGGCCTTTGGTCTGCCTTTCAGAACATATCATGTCAGTTTTTGCCCACTCTGTGCTAGAGTGAGTGTTAGTAAAGCTTCATGCTGGATCTACAAAATTATTTTAGCTAGGAAAAATATTATTAGGGTGTTTGACATTATATTAGGGCCTTCAGGACTGCTATTTTGTGTGTAATCTCAAAGCAACTTCAGTAGTAAAATATCCCAGGACAGTATAGCAAGGTCTTATTCTAGAAATTACTGTGGTAGGAACAATGAAACAGCACAGAGAGGTGATGCATTCTGTACATCTCAGAAAAATCTGTGAATCAGTCCATTTTGGTAGATAAGATGCTGAATTTTTTAACAGATCTCAGTGAGAGTTAGGTCGGTACTGTACATGAACAAAGCAATGGATTTGTCTCTTTGGTGTTTCAGAAGACTTTGCAAAGGATAGTAAAAAGAAAGCAGGAGAAGGTGAGTCACCTCATGTATTTCCAAAGAGACCAGTAACAAAGGAGAAGTAATTAAAAGAAACCCAGTTATTTTTAATTGTCCCTTCTCTGCTTAAATGACAGCTGTAGCTTCTTCATTAACAATGTTGAATTTACCTTGAAAAACAAAGGAAAAGGAAAGCAGCATTTGTAAAAATAGATGTTGTTCAAATAGAATGTCATTTAATTCTAAAAATGTATTCTTAAACCCTGTAAATTTATTTACATAATCAGATGTTATTAAAATATTTCAAACTGTTAAAATACAGGTGTAAACATTTTTAATGTTGACAAACTTCAAGATAAATATTTTCTTCACTTTTCTCATCCCCCAGCTTCTATAAATCTACCCTGAGCACAATGTAGAATGGGAAATAAACTAGGAAGGGCTCTTACCTAGCATCAAAATCTTTCATTTTGTACCACATTGTTATTTCTTGTAAGATGTGTCCTCTTTTAGCTCAAAAACACATTTTCCCTATTATTTCTTTTATATCCTTCCAACAGTTAGAGATTATTTTTTATTATCTTTACTGCTATAAGTTATTTTTCTCCTAAAAGTATATTTTCATTGGAAAAAAAAAAAACCCTCCCAAATTTTATGTGATATTTCATATTTTCAAAATGCTTCTGTAAGTATTGTACTTTCATCAGTTTAAACCAGCAAGATTGGCGTACATTTGATAAACCCAAAACCAGTGTCTTGTTACAGAGACCTATTTCTCAGTGAATAAATGTAAAAGGTCTGTCTTTTCACATAAGCTATTTGAGCACTGAACTTAATATAGTGTAGTAAATATTTTGATATCTTTTCTCTGCAAGGCGTGATCTTAAGACATTAAAATCTATGGGTATTTTCTGGTTAGAGTGAGAGCAAGGTATCTCCTCCAAGTTTCCCACCTAATTCTATGCTCTGTTCAGTAGTCTTTAATAGTCAGACCAGCTACCATTAGGGTGTTCAGCCTCCTAAGCTAGAAGATAAGGACAAAAAGCAGCACAACCACCCCACAATCCAGGAGGAAGTAGTTAATTATCTGCTGCTACACATAGACATGCAGAGGTCTATGAGGCCTGATGGGATCCACCCTAGAGTGCTGAGGAAGCTGGCAGGGGAGCTCACTAAGCCTCTCTCCATCATTTATCAACAATGCTGGTCGACAGGGGGAGTCCCAGATGACTGGAGGCTGGCTAATGTGATGCTCATGTACAAGAAGGACCAAAAGGAGGATCCAGAGAACTACAGGCCTGTCAGCCTGACCTCAGTACCAGGAAAGATCATGGCAAGGCTCATCTTGAGTGAGCTCACGTGGCAAGCGCAGGGCAGCCAGGGGATCAGGGCCAGCCAGTGTGGGTTTATGAAAGGGAAGTCCTGCCTGACCAACCTGATCTCTTCCTATGAACATGTGACCCACTTATTGGATGAGGGTAAGACTGTGGACATTGCCTACCTGAACTTTGGTAAGGCCTTTGACACCATTATCCACAGCATTCCCCTGGAGAAGTTGATGAATCATGGCATAGACAAGTCTACTCTTCACTGGGTAAAAAATTGGCTGGATGGCTGGGCCCAGAGAGTTGTGGTAAATGGGGTCAAATCTAGTTGGTAGCTGGTCACCAGTGGTGTCCCTTAGGACTCAGTTTTGGGGCCAGTCTTGTTCCACACCTTTATCAATGATCTGGAAGAGGGGATTGAGTGCACCCTCAGTAAGTTTGCAGATGACAATCGGGTGGGAGTGTTGATCTGCTTGAGGGTAGGAAGGCTCTACAGAGGGACCTGGACAAGCTGGATCAATGGCCAAAGGCCAATTGTATGAGGTTCAATTAAGGCCAAGTGTTTGGTCCTGCATTTTGGTCACAACAACCCCAGGCAATGCTGCAGGCGTGAGGAAGAGTGGCTGGAGAGCTGCCCAGCAGAAAAGGACATGGGGGTGCTGGTTGACAGCCAGCGTAACACGAGCCAGCAGAGCCCAGGTGGCCAAGAAGGCCAATGGTACCCTGGCCTGCATCAGGAATAGCGTGGCCAGCAGGACCTGGGAAGTAATTTTCCCCCTGTACTCAGCAGTGGTGAGGCCACACCCTGAGTACTGTGTTCAGTTCTAGGCCCGTCACTACAGGAAGGACATTGAGGAGCTGGAACAAGGAAATGTGTGGAAGTTGCAGCCAGGAAGGTTAAGATTGAATATTAGCAGGAATTTCTATACTGAAAGAGTGGGGAGGCACTGGAACAGCCTGCCCAGGGAAGTGGTTGAGTCACCACTCCTGGAGGTATTCAAGAAACATGTAGATGTGGTACTTCATGCATGCTCTACTGGTCAAGGTTGTGGGATTTTTTGTGGGCACTTTTTGGTGGAGTGTGTGTGCTTGTTTGGGTTTGTGTGGGGTTTTTTGTGTTGATGGTTGGACTCGGTGATCTCAGAGGTCCTCTCCAACCGTGGCAATTGTGTGATTCTATTTTATCTGGAAATATTTAAGATAGTGTAGTTAAGTTACTTCTGTCAGATAACTAGATTAAAGCTCAGGTTTGACCCTCTTTTAATTCAAAGGCAAAATACTCTTTGAATTCACTAGGTCTCTGGATTTCATCCATAATCTATACTTATCAGTTTCACCAAATGCTATCCATCCAATAAGTTGTGTCAGAAAATGGCAGGTAAAGTAATTGATTCTCTAGACAAGACTTAATGGAAAGAAAAAAACAGGTTAGGGTAATTTTTTCAATACTTGAAACTGGTTAAAGGATGACACTATTAAACTTCCCATATATTGAAATCTAGAATGTAATGCACCTGTCACTGAAGCCTCCGGATTTAGACCTCTGGATGTTTCACTGTCTAAAGTTCTGCAGCCTGGTAAAACTGAACAGTCGTAATTTATTTGTATCGACCACAGTGAAGTCTTTGAGAGTGATCTCAAATTAGATGGGCTATAAATGGATTAGATCAGGAGTTTTTCTTTTATTTCATTAGACATAATGTTAGGCTATGGTATAGCAACCATGGGGAGATGATGGGTTTTGTTGTAGGGTGATAAGCTCAGGCTATTTGCTTTGCATGCATGAATCTGTGCCCATCTGAAAGAGAACATTCTGTGTTCTACTGATGGCCTTCCTTGTTGGCTTGTAATCCCTTCTGCATTGCTTCATGTCTCCAGGTGAGCTTCCTCACCCTCTCTCCCAGTTCCAGGTGAATTTTCCTCAGTATGAAAATGCATCCTCGTGTTCAACATGGGACCACACAGGAGTTGGTGAACACACCAATCCCAAGAGTATTTCATTGAGCTTTTGAAGAAGATTTCTCAAAGATGTATGGCTTCCTGGGGGCCATCACCAGCATGTGGCTGTCCACCCAAGGGCAGCACTGCAGCCCGAGCAGCACCACTAGGTGTCAGCGGAGCGCCACAGAGAGCACTCACGGGCCGTGACGCAGGGACGGATGCGTAATTAGCAAATACACTTTAAAATGCATTCTCTTCCTTTCTAATGCTTTTCAATCAGTTTGAATTGTTGTTGATTTATTTTGTTTTGTTTCAATGTATTGCATTCCTTCCTTTTCCTCCTTTTTAATGTGTTCAGAATTTGGTAGTCAAACAACCTGGCAGCTGTGGTGTTCTCTGTATGTCAGCTATGATGTCAGAGCAAATGCCATGTTAACACAACTCGGGCTTGCCTTTCACTCAAACCGTATTTATTCCATAATACTTCCAGCATCAAGCATGAAGCAGAAGAGCTAAGCAGACACAGCAAAACTACTTGAATGTATTTCCTGAAAAGTATAGGCATACGTTGTTATTTTTTGATTTGGTGTAATAATCTGTTATCTTTTGTCATGCATGGTTATAAGGTTTCCACACATGACTGGAAAGGATGGATGATTTATTAGGAGAGCTCTATTAATCCTTCTGAGCAGGCATGGGTTTGAAATGTATGTGTACTCAAAGAAGTACAGTCTCTTAGGTCACAGTTATGAAAACACATTCCTGGTTGCAGCTTCATTAAAGATTTTCTTTTAAGAAAATAAGTGCAAAAGAAATCTTAACTATTGCTCCTTTTTGTCTTCTACATTATACTAGGCAAGATCATACTAATGAATTATTTAATCTGAATCATTTTCTACAGCTTCTGTTCCTGCCTTTGTATTGACTTCCATTATTCATCCTTAATTGCTGTACAGTGTTTTAAAATAATATTCATTTTTGAAACATCACTTGTAACTGACTACCCTCCAAAGTCTGAAAACTGAGGCATCAGTTTAATTGTATCAGTCTGTCACCAAGAATTTTTTTGGAATATTTTTAGTAGGACTTAAAAACCCATTAAAATATGATTATATTGTAAGGCCTATAGATCTGCTCTAATTAACATCTCCTTGCAGTACTGATAAATCACCATTCAGTGCAGTGGCATGGATATTTCTAAATTGTAAGCCCTGAGTAATTTGAATGTACTTCCAAGATACAGCCACCCATATTAATGGAAAGCTGATTAATGACAGTTCCTCTGAATAGAGTGGTGAAAGTAGCACCAAAACCTCTGTGAGCTAATGAGATAGCTTCTCATCTTTCAAGAAAGTCTTGTGTGGACTAAAGTCAAAGGTTTTGTTTAGAGACTAATCAAGTCATGGTGGCAGTTTGTTTCTAAAGAGCAGGTTGGTGGCAGATGCTAAGACTTTACTAAAATTCTATTTCTTCTACTTTTTTAACATAGCCTTCACTGTGAACAGCAAGCTGACATGGAAATGCTGGATAGCTGTCATGACCCACCTGATCTGTACACTTAGATACAGATCTATCTGTATCTATGGGTAATTGAAAACACACTGTCCATGTGTTTACTATTCTGAAATAAAGCCACTGACTGAGAATAAACTACTATCTCAGCTCTTGCATGATTTCTTTATTTTACATTTGACCATGGATGACTTGATTTTTTTAAAGGATTGGAAACCTTGATTATTTCCACTAAATCTTCTCTTAAAAAAAGGAATTCAAAAGTGAATGACACCAGCCCAGCTGTTCCCAACATTTAAAGATATGAAATAAAAACTTCACTGGAATAAAAAAATCACTTTGACATGCTCTACACTGATCATTGCCATTTAGGAAAGAGACATTGTGGTTATGGTAGATATTTCTAGGAAAACATCAGTTCAGTGCTCAGAAGCTGTGAAGAAGCAAATTGAGGTTGGAAAATTATTAGCGAAGAAATAGAAAATAAACCAGAGAACATTACTGAAACACTACAAATCCATGGGGAGCTCACATCTTGAATAACAGGTATAATTCCAGTCATCTCATTGCAAAAAGTATATAGTAGAACTGGAACAGGTACAGGAAAAAGGCAACCAGGATGATAAAAATTATGTAAATTTTTCCATTTAAACAAAAAAAAAAAGGTCAAAAAGCATACTTCACCTTTACAGCCTGAAAAGACATGGGGGAGAACTGACAAAGCTCTGTAAAATCATGGATAGCATCAGAAAGGTGAACGGAGAGCAGCAGAACAAAAACTAGGAGCATAAAAAGAAGCAATGCAAGACAGGTTCAAAATAAGCAAAAGAATAACACTTCTTCAGAGAACACTTGCTGAAACTAGAACTCTGTGCCATAAGGTATTGTGCATGCTAAAAGTTAAGATGGGTTGAAAAAGCATTTGAATAGTTTATTGAAAGAAAAAATGCACCAAGTGTTCTTAAGTCTGTGGATCCCTGTGATTTCATATAGAGCTTTGCTTGTGGGTAGTACTACTGTCTGAGGCCCATCACATTAATTTCAGCACAGTGCATTCAAATTCAGTTGATTGCAAACGAAGCCACAGAAGCCTTAATAACTGTGGCCAACAGAAGGTCCAGTCTCATGGTTGGCAATAAATGAAAGAAGATGTTTTTGGCAATTTTTGACATATGGTGTAATGAGAAATGCAGAAAGATGCTGAGGCTCCTTGCCATCTTAAGAAATGAGAAATGAGAGCAGCTGTTCTTCAAGCAAAACCTTTATTACAGTGTTGGTTACTTGCCCAAAATGTATTCCACTGCCTATCAATATTGCTTTTATTGTGCCTAAGTTTAGTTCAGCCAGCTGTTCCTAGTCATAGCACTGATCCCTCTTAGGTTCCCAAACAGCTGTAGAGGGGTAATTTATTGCAATTTCTTTAATTGGATGACAATAAGTAGAAAGTTAGTTTACTGAATGAGAAAGCAATGTAGAGCTTAAAGTCACAAGGTTTCCCTAGCATTTTTTCTCAATTGAGTAAGACAGACTCCTCAGAGAAGTTGCACAGATATGTTAAATGGAATTAAAGGAAAGAGTTTGTAGCTTTCTACATGAGAAAGTTTTACTGACACCTTGGCATTTCCAGTCCACCACTTTGGAACTCACATCTACTATTCCCCTCTGTGAACTTGACAGGGAGCAGTGAATTTTAGATTTTTGTCATCAACATCTTCTCTTTCATATCTTACAGAGTAGCTGTATTTAACTGTGAGTCCTATAGATTTTACTGGTCTCTAGATATCTCTAGGGCATCTAATACAATTTGAAAAGAACAGGATGTTGTAAAGTTCTTTTTACAAGTTTCATGATGAACAACCTATCAATAATCTCTAGAAGCTATTTTTCCCCTGCCTACTTTTCAGAAGCATCAGCTGCTTCAGATAATCAGGACAGCTACAAATCTTTAAATTGCTAGAAACTTGTTTCCTTGGGTTACATTTACCTCCTTTGGTTCACCAAAGGTGCTGAAATCAAGTGAGTTTTTAATTTAGCAGGGTTAATAATTATCAGTTCAGTGTGACTCTCATAACACCACTGGCTCTAAAGGTGTCTAACTGACGACAGTTTGAGCACAGATATTTGTGAAGTCATCTTGGTGCAATAACAGTCAATACGCTCTGCCAGTGTTCTGTTATTGAAACCTTTTACCTAGTTGTTAGATAGTATTGCCTGGAAAGGTACTGATTGAGCTGTGTTGCTGATGTATACTGAAGGCTTTTCAAGGAGTTACTTGCTCAGCTGTGAGTGCTTCAGTTCACTGTGCATTCTTTATTTGCTTAGCCTTGTTCTTCCCCTTAAATTATGCATTAAATATAAATCTGCATCCAGATACATCACAAAGACAACACTGTACTTACAGCAGACAGCAACCGAGAGAGATGATGTAATGTTTTTGGATTGTCTCAGCTCCCTGGAGCAAGACAGGTTGGAATTCCCCTGGTGTCAAAGCTGTCCCCTTGTGAGATATAAGCACAGGTTAGCTTAGCTTAAGACTGGTGACAAGCAGTGCTGCACATGCTGGCAGAACTCTTTTTCTGTTCTTTAAAAAGCAATAAACAACTAGCTCCCCAGGTTCTCAAAGGCACCTAGTGCAGCCATCTTGCAGTGTGAGAAAGCGTACACTGCTGGTTTGCCCTTTAGCAGAGCCCAGCTTTGCTGCCCTGTCAGAAGAGAGTTGTGTGAAGGGTGACCACTCTTGCCTGCCACTTCCCTTGAATCTGGACAAAACTCTTTGCTGTTTAATCTTTATCAGAGGCAGATGGGTCTCACCCATGGTGCTGGCTCAGCTTTGTCTTACCTCACTTTCTTCACTGCCCATTCATCTCAACCTGTGTCTGTCAGGAAATCAGGAACTGTGCATCCCTCTCCTAAGAAGAGAAGCTGAGAGATTTGGGGTTCTTCAGCCTGGGGTTCTTCAGCCTAGGTAAGAGAAGGCTCTGGGGAGACCTTATAGAGGCCTTTCAGTACTTGAAGTGAGCTCATAAGCAAGATGGAGATAAACTTTTTAGCAGGGCCTGTCATGATAAGACAAGGGTTAATGGTTTTAAACTAACAGAGGGTAGATTTAAACTAGATAAAAGTAAGGAATTTTTTATCTTGAGAGTGGTGTGATGCTGGAACTGATTTCCAAAATAAGTGGCATGTGCCTCATCCCTGGACACATTCAAGGTCAGGTTGTATGGGGCTCTAAGCAACTTGTTCCAGTTGAAGATGTCCCTGTTTATTGCCAGTAGAAGACCCAAACCATTCTATTATTCTTTGAAAGCCCCTGCAACACCTCTGCCCTTCAGCAACAGATCTCACATGGAGAAAAACTCTTCTCTGTCCTCTTGTAGAGGGGAGAGAAGGGAGAAGATAGGGAGAACAATGGACAACTACTGCTTACCCTCAATCCCATCTTCTCTGACACAAGCATTTGGCCCCATCTCTGGGAATCGGAAAGCAGAGAGGTATGGGGCAGTGCCATGTAGGGCCAGACCCATCCATGCAGAGTGCTTCAGGGAAGCACAGAACAGTGGTGTTACCAATCCTGCAGTAGAGATGGCACATAGAAAGGCAGAAATTGTTTGGATTTATACTACGAGGATATTTGTGTGTTATGTATTGCTACTCCAAGGCCTATGTCATGCATGGGGCAAATGAGACTTAAGATTTTGTTCAATTTTCTTTCATTGTTGAATAAGATAATAAACAGTGGTTGAAAGTCTGCAAGACCACCTTGTCCCTCTATCCAATCATAAATGAAGCCTTATTAATATTATTCCCTACTTTTCCCATAAACTCTGCAAGCATGAAGTACCCTACTTCTTTCCCATGTTTGAAAGGCAGAAAACCAGCAGGTAGAAATTTGAACACTCTCTCAGAGAAGCAGATAAAAATTTATTCCCTCTTTAGGATACCTGTAAATTGAAAGTCTATTGTAGAAGATTAGAAACTTCCAAAAGAGTTTCCACAGGCTCATTCATGGGTATGAGTCTGAGTTTCTTAACATTAAGGATAGTAGAGTAAGAAAACAAAAAGCAAAGTTAAGGTAAATTGCCTGACAATATTAACTCAATTAAAGAGGATTAAAACTGCACAGATGCATGCACTCAGGAGTAAACTATCCTTAGATCATTCCAAGTTCTAGTTGCTTCACACTTGAATTCATCCCCATGAAGTTTAAAGCACTTAGACGCATGCACAGGGGAAATAAAATCCTTAGCTGAATTGTCTTAATTTTCCTGAATGAACGCATGTACAGATGATCTTACTACAAAATTGATTAGGATTTGTTCAGAAAATGTCACTGAAGTATAAATTATGTTCTGCACTTGCTCACAAGGTTTCTATTCTTTCAAATTCCTCCCTAGTCTAACAAACACCAGCTGAAATGAGGAGAGCCTGTCACTGAGGTGATAAGGCTGACAGACAACTTAATTATCTTGACCAAGGAGAATTTACTTGTTTGGACATTCAGAAGGGAGGAAGACAGCTTGCTTTTAGTATCCCAGCAATAATTACGTGTATTGTAATACTCAGTCAGACACAATACTTTCCAGTCACTGTCTCTAGGAAAATGGATGTTGGGAATTGTGTTAGAAATAAGTGCTATGAAATTAGTTTTCTGGAACAAGTAAATGTTTCATATAGTGGAGATAAGCTGTACAGAACTGTCTGAACCACTGAAACAAAGCAACCCATCTGTTTATATGGAGAGCGAATGATGACCAGGTGCATCTCAGCTGGAAAATCAGAGCATGAGCATAGCCTACTGGATTCTGGTAAAACTGCAGCAGTTGCTTTTGAAAGGAGCTTTGCTGCTTAAGATTTTATATGAAATGCAAACATTTTCCCTCCTTGAATCTTTTGAATGTTGTCCTCATGGAAAATCGAAAAAAAACTATTGATTCCCGAATTAGCGAGTTACTAAAGCTACTGCTAACACTCCACAGTGCATCTGGAATTAATTCAGAATGAATTTGCTTATTTTGTTGCCTTTTTCAAGAAACACTATGAGTTATGAGTCTCCCCATGGCCCTGTGAAGTTAAAAGCTTACTCAGTTTTGCATATTAATAACTTAGATCAACGTAGTCATCCATTTACAGATACTCTGGATAGGACAGAAGGAAGCCAGAAAACACGTATTAAATTAGGTTTTTTAATTAAAGTAAGGTAATTAAAATTACTAAAGTAATTCTAGTTCTACTGTGTGGCTTTAGCTAAAACTGAATTAACTGTCTATATATGAGCATGAGCTGTGAAATATTACAATAAGAGGTCAAAAGTCAGGATTTTTTCAATTTATTTTTTTTCTTTTGTAGCACCCAGTTGTTTATAAAGTCTGATTTCTAGTCCTTCTGGCTTTTGAAGCTCTTAGCTCTTTCCTAGAGCAGAATTTGCAGGGCTCAAGAAGAAAGCTTATATCTTAGCAGAGAATGTATTTGCCCCTGCATCACAGGCTTCTTAAAAATGAGGGCTTCCTCATTTCTTCACCTTGGCATCCTATACCTCTGTAATACCTCACAGGCTTCTCTTTAAACAGAGTTCACAAAGACCATTTAGTCTTTATTGTTTGGCCTTTCATGTCTAGGACCTCTCCCTAAGAAGCTGAGAAGCTCCCCCTGCTCCAAACCCAGCCAAGGAGCCATTAGAGGGACAATAGATGCACCTTTGTGATTAACATACAAAAGAACTGAGATAAGAGCTGAGCAGAGACCACTTAAGGGAGAAGAGCTTCTGCTGGTGAAGCAGAGAGGTGCTGGTGGTTGGTGAGGAAGAAGGGGAAGAAGGTGCCCTAGCAGAGGTTTCCCTGCAACCCATGGCGAGATGGCAGCTGTCCCCCTGCACTCATGGAGAAACACAGTGCAACATTCCCTGAAGGCACCAGGAAGAGTGAACTTAGTGAGTGGACTTGGATTTTGTGGCCAGAGGATTTGCTGCCTGTGGACTCTGATTACACACCTTTGGAAGACCCCGGCGACAGGGGAGTTTGTTCCCGAAGAAGCCCGTGACTCTGTGGGAAGCCCAGGCTGGAGCAGCTCCGGACCTTGTAGGAAGGACTCATGAAGAAGAGGTTCATGGAGCACTCTCTCCCATGGGAGGGACCCCGTGGGGAAGCAGGGAAAGACTGTAAGGAATCTTTCTTCCTGAGGAGGAAGGAGCAGCAGGAACCACCAGCCTGTGAACTGACTCTAAATCCCATCCCCTGTCCCCCTGTGCTGCTGGGAGGAAGGAGGGAGAGAAACCGGGAACAAAGTGATTTGGGCCTGGGAAGAAGGGAGGGGTGGGGTAACATATGCAAGCATGGCCACGGGACTGTTTCTTTATTGTTGTGTTGGGCTCAAACCATGACATTTATTGGTGAGTCAGCCAGGAGAGAGCTAAGGAACCACAACAGAATCTTTGTCACATCTCACCTATAACTGAATGAAAACAGCAGGCCCTCTGAAAACAGGGCAGTGTCTGCACGAAGAGACAACATGGGGTAGGATGGCTTGGTGCCTCACACCTTAGCAAACAGGTGAATAAACGAAGGAGACTGGAAGCCTCCTAAAGTGATTTGGGTGTATCACCAAGTCTTCTGGCTTTGGGGTGCTTCTGTGAGCAGAGTCTATGAAATGTGACACATTATCAATTAATAATAATTTTGTCTACCAAACACAACAGCTAATTTGTTTTCTTAGCAGAATACTTGTCTTACACTTAAATCATATAAAAATATACAGCCCGTAAATGTTAAGGGACAGAATTGCATCCTAACCAGCAGATCTTCAAAGTTGTTATCAAATCTCTCAGATCAGATAGGAGGCTGATAACACAGTTGTTGTCTTTGGCTTGTTTCAGCTTCCTTACTTTCAATCTCATTGCTGATCTCCAGCAGCTTCTCTGCTTGCAATTCTTATTTGACCTTTTTGTTGCAAAGTTATTCTGGAGGCTTTAAATAGTTCTTTATGAGATCTCAGTGGGTATTTCGATCTGAAATTCAGGAGTAGTTCTTCTTTTAATCCTAAGAATCAGCATATACAAGCTGACCTGCAGCTTAGTGTTCATTTCAGTCCCAAATGACTGTTGTCTCTCACAGTAGGTATAAAAGAGCACAGTATAAGGAAGAAAACTGTTTATTAAAACTGCTGTGAAACCAGAATTAGGGTGTTAGTGTGAAACTTCAAATTCTTAAAATGAAATACCCTTGCTGTCATTTTAAATATTTTGGTTCTGCTAATGCTGCAATTAAAAAAATGTATTTATTTTGCCCCAAAGAAGTAATATTGTGTATTTTAATCCCAAAGTGCTTCCAAATCAGTTCAGTTGTAGTAACTGCAGGTTATGAGTAAGTTGTTGGGGTTTTTTTCCAAGAAAGTGATCTGATTATTGAAAATGCATTTGTGCTATCAGAGTTTGGATGAACTAATAATATTCTTGAATTGGAAAACTTTCACTTTTATTGCTGAGAACAAAGAAACAGATTGTGCAATTAGCACTTGCAACAAACAAAAATCTGAAGATTAGAGAGTATTATGATATTTTTCCTGACGATGATTAGCAATTCATTTTTCCAGCTGACCCTGAGCAACTATACTAGAATTCATACAATTTCCATGGAACTTTTCTTTAAAAAAACATTATTAATAATGATGAGGAATGGAAAATAAATAAGAATAATAAAATATTGGGGGAAAAAAAGTAAATGGGCATATATGGATTATAATATTTTTTCTATTTCTTGGAGTGATGACCATTAAAGTGAGAATTATAGGAGTATATCTCTTTTAGCAGAAACATTCTGAAACCTCATATTTCTGCACAGCAAGATAGATAAGCTCTGTTATACAAATAATTATTGCTGTTGCCACTCTCCACATGATCCCACTTTTATTTTTATTTTTAAATTGACACCTTTCCTTCTACTATTCATTCCATTTCATCACCACCTCATGTTTTTACTTCACATTTATCAGAAAGAAATAAAAGAATTATTCTCATGACCAGGAGTTAAGCTAGAGAGATTCGTATTTCTGTTTTGCTAAGTGTCACTTAGACAAAAGCTCACAAAAATAAAACACAGTATTGAAACATGTAGTAGTCTGTTGATGATTTGCAATACAGCAAATATGCTTTCTTTAAGAGTCTTCAGTTACAGCAGTAGCAATGTGAATATTTCTTTGACTTAAAATGCTTCACCCCTAATATTTTATCTTTGAACTTTCCTTTTCATTTAAAAACATAAACAGACTTTAATCACATTTCTAAGGCAATGATTTGCAATTACACAGTGGCAGTGAATCAGGTGCATTGCCTATCAGCTGTGAAATCCTGGCTGATTTCAGAGAGAATAGGCTGAATTAGCTACAGACCATTTTGCCACTTAATTCATGCTACTGAACTTTAGACTATTTTATGGCAGCCACACCCTTTATCTCCACTTTTTAGCTAGCCTATGAAGCATTGTATAGCTACCAGTTTCTTCTGTGTTCAAAAAAAATGTAGCTCCCATTTCCAGGTTAAGACACTCTGGTCTGTATCTTGGTGCTAAGGAGGATGAAATTGAAACATGCACAGTGCTCTCTATCCTTTTACCCAAATGACATCAAGAGCATCGCCCTTGTGACTTTCTTATTTCTATCCCCAAACCTGAATGACAGCCTTAAACATTATCTGATAGGGCAGGCCTCATATAGTCCTTAAAACCACTGTACTTTGCACTTCATTTCAATAGTCGTGAGCAAAGGACTTAGAAAAAGTCTTTGTTGACCGTAAATTAACATGAGGTGCCTGGGTTTTGTTACAAAAAAAATATGACTAGTAGCTCTGTTCAGATTGAATGGCACAAATCCCTGGGGATGTGCTTCTCAAAACAGGACCATGTGTTCTGCTTTATTAACTAAGGAGCTGTTTACTCAGATAAGTCAATATGTAGAAGAAATTCTAAAAGAACATTTTGTTCCACAAAAAGAGTTGAGCTGAAAATATATTCAAGCTTTAGCTTTCATATTGGTCAACCTTTTGTTTTCATCTTTCATACCAGCAGGGTGGTGGAAATCCCATTTCCCAGATAGCACACGCTGGCTGAGAGAAAACATTTTCTTCATTTCATTTAATTTCTTGTGCAGGATGGGCTAAGGATATAGCCTGGAGGCACCCCAGGGTTCGATGTACTAAGATGCCAAAGCACTAAATTGAACAAGAAATTCAGAATAAAAACAAATAGCAACGAAATCTATGTGAAATGCTCAGACAGTAATTTTAGTACCTCCTGAGTACTCAGCATTATCTTTTTCCTGACTGATAATAACATACATAGAAAATAAGTAGCAGCAGCAGGGACGTGGATCCAGTTTCTATAGTCAGCCAGAGGACAGTTAAAGATGATTCTGACACTCATTTCTTTATATAACGTGCTCTCCCTCCATATTCCTCTACATGGCACATAATATTTCCCTCTCGGGGGATTTCTATAATGAGAACAAATTGGCAGGACAGAGAGTGACTACCGTCTTTAGCTGAGGGCCTTGTTCTTTGCTTCTTTGTGCTTGTCCAAAGGGAACAGACAAACAACACCAGACTACAAATCTTTTACCTGCTTTTTACTCATAAAATTTGTAACCTGTTTTTCAAATGTGAAAAGGAAAATGCAAACTCTATGGCAATTTAAAAGCCTGTCATGAATTCCCTTACAAGCTTGCACCTAATACACTCATATTAGAGTGAAATTTTAGATATAAGAATTCCTCTTAGAGGGTTTCCTCACAGATTGAAGTCAAGAGATAAAATTTCAACAGCTGGAAATTAAACTTATATCTTTGGTATCAATTGCTATTTTTGTTTGTCTGTTGGCAGTACAAGGTTTCTAGGATGTGAGACCAGTTTTAATGCCATATCAGAAAGTGACCATTAAAAGGAAATCAAGATGGCTTCATTAAAAGAACACAGTGTGTAGTTTTCATTAAGTCAACAGGGCACCTGGCACTTGCCTGAGTCACTTCTTGAATTTGTACACAGAAGGAAAAGGTATGTCAAGAATGAAAGTCGCTGCATTGGTGACATTTAGAGGCTGTTTGGTAGGATCTGCTTACATGGCAGTGCACTGAACTGGTTAGTGCTGATATGGAAGACTACAGTCTTGTTAGCAAGTCTAGGAAATATAAGCCTAGGTTCTGGATTTTCCTTACTAGGGAACCTTACCTTCCTGTTCATTATGATTCCTGAAAGAAACTTAGAAACGGTTGAAATTATTAATAGAGTTTATTAGAACCACCATCTTTTTTTAATAACAGTTTTGATAAAGGATTTCTATTATTTAATTCATAAATTATTAAAATGATGAAAGAAAACCCTGCTTTTGTTTGTTTTCACCAGTATTGTTCAAGTAAACAAATTATTTTCCTGCTAATCTAGCCTTAGGGAAAGTAATCCTACATTTTCAGTACCTGAAAAATCTCACTGGCTTACATGCTTTGCTAAATCAAATGCTTGACATGAAGTAGGGTTGCAGTCTCATGGTTATGTTGCATACTGTCATTCAGCAACACAGTGTAATCTCAGTGAAGATATTCACAATTTCTTATTAGGAATTATAAACAGATATCTCTAAAATATTTGAAAGTGATTGGTCTGTGCATAGATAATACTAACGATTTAGTAAAGATGTGGCCTTGTAGTAAATCATAGCACGAGTTGTCTCCTACCAGTGTGCCCCTCTGTCCCTCCTGTGCTGCAACATTGAAAAGGATTTGTGTGCAGAAACAAAGTTGTGCTGCATATGGAAGAGATTACTTTAGCAATTCTCTGTCAGGGCTCTCTTCAGTATTAAACACATAAATACTGTAGTGAAAATACAGTGAGAACATGGAGGAAATCATCCTTACTTCTGAATTTCCTTCCATAATACTCTTACATTGTTTCACATAGTTTTCTCTGAAGCCTGTTTTTGTTACTTTGTAACTTTTCTGGGAGATGTTTAGTTCCACTGTGGATTTCTGCTTTGTGACTTGTTTTCTATCTTATTTTAGAGAAAGTGTAGAAGACTGAGTTCACTCAGTCTATTGGTGTCCAGAAGAACAAAGCTATAAATAAAATGAAATAGTTAGGTTCTCACCACCTTTTCTGCTTATTTTCTATCCAGTCCATCAGTGATATGGAAACATAGGGTCGCTAAATACTGATCAATTTTTTCTTACACATGGAGTACATACTTCAATTGACCCTGGAAATGAGTATTTCTCTTTGTTTATCTCAAGGTTTTTTTCCTTGATGTTTAATTCTCCAGTTTGTTATTCCTCACCACCCTCATTGCCACTGCAGAAAACACATTCATCAGCTAGGAGACTCCCATGCACTCTGACTAGAACACAGAAGCTATTTCAAGGGGGGGATTCAATGGCCCCCTCTACGCTGCAGGTCAGTTGGTTATGTTTATACAGCACCATACCCTGCTTCCTCTAATGGCAATTTTCAAGGTTTTTTTTCCTATCAACCTCAAACAGGCAACAATTATGAGAAGATGAACTCAACAGAGATTCTACACCTCGCTTGCACTGCAGATGAACTCTATAGGTTGCCTTAGGGATGATTTTTCCTTTAGCATCCAGGTGTGGTGCCTGGTGTGCATGAATAAGATTTCTTGCCATGGAGACCATAGCATGTCTACACAAAGCACATACAAAATTAAAACAAAGCTCTGAATATATAGCAGACAATTAAAAAAATTCTTTATGCACTAAGATCAGCATATCTAATAAAAACACTAGAATGTATTGTCAGTAATTTTCAGTGAATTTTTCAGTGTAGTCATGTCAAAATGGCTGACTGGCCTGGCTTGTGTTGTTCTCCCTCAGCTGATTTGTTAAGCTCAGCCAGGGTCAAAAGCACATTTATTCAGGAGTGGCTTTATTAAAATGGCTTAGTTCTCCTACCCACATGAACAACCTAAGGAGGCGAATGAAACACTGGACAGTAGTGTTTGTAGCTTTAAAAACTAAGTTAAACTAGAGAAAGACACAGCTTTAAAATTATCTGGTGCTATCACCTTACCTTTACTTTGGTTTCTTTTTTCTCTTTTCGTATTTTTTGTAGAATACTGCTGTTCACAATAAACATGTTTCTTCCCACTACATACAGCCTGCATAAATCACACTGCATCCACATTGCTTTGTTTTGCAGCTTAAGTCAGTGCCATGTAATTTCAAGTAAATTATTTCCAAGAGCCTTCAAAATAGTTAAAAATTCAAGCCTCCTTAAACCCCAAAGAAGTTTTGAAAGAAGTGAGACATCAGTTGCCAGGTGATCACCCTACTCACAACCCAGTTGTTACTGGACAAGGGAGCCCAGGAGTGTATGTTCATCCACATAATGCAGCCATGAAAAGTAGTCACCATTCAAGAGAAAACAACACATTTCTGTGGGGGATTCTAAAAGCAACTAAAGCTAACAACAGTAGTGTGGAAAACCTTTCCCTTTTTGTCTTTGCAATTGTGGGTGAAAATGGAAATTTGATATTGCCCTAGGAATTCCACTGAAGAGGACTAATGCCATCTAGTACAAGTAAACTAGCATAATTTCTTTTTGCTATGGTAAGCATTTTTTGCTATGACCTAGCTTTGTACCTGTACAGACCAAAAGAAGCTACTGACCTAGTAAATCTCAGCTCCATGGTGCTGGGATGAAATCAATGGATACTGTCTTCTGGGGCAAAGGCTGAGTAGGTGGGAGATAGCAAAGATGAGAAGCGCAAAAGAAAAGTCTCTCACATGCAAAAGTATCAGACTGTGTCTCTTGGGAAAATGAAGAGCAGTGGCCAAGAATGGACCTTGCAGTAAGTGGCTTACAAATAACTAATTTAGTAATAAGCCATGAGTTTACCAGCAACCTCTGTGGAACTGGACTAAACTTCTAGTAGTGCAGGTTTGCTGGTTACTCAGGGGACTGTACCTATAGAGCACAATACCTTACAATCAAGACTACAAATTAAAAATCTTTTTCACTCCTAACTCTGTCATTTCCCCTGTTGGTAAATTTATCCCCATACTTTTACTCAACTGAATATATTTTAAAATTACTACGCCAATTTTCTGGAACTGGACTAAACTTCTAGTAGTGCAGGTTTGCTGGTTACTCAGGGGACTGTACCTATAGAGCACAATACCTTACAATCAAGACTACAAATTAAAAATCTTTTTCACTCCTAACTCTGTCATTTCCCCTGTTGGTAAATTTATCCCCATACTTTTACTCAACTGAATATATTTTAAAATTACTACGCCAATTTTCCCATGAGAAAAAAAAAAAAAAAAAAAAAAAAAAAAAAGTAAGTGTTAAAATATCAGACTTGGCCAAAGAATAGTGGTTCCATTTTGTTACAACCTCCTGTGGAATTTGAATATATTTTGTTCTGCACTGGCATGCAAACAAAAGCTTCTGGATGCACTTCCTATCAATGGAATGGTATTGAATTAGCACTTGTCAAACTTAGACATAAATTCCTACTTCATTATTGGAATGGGAGGTGATTACTTGGACACTGTCCGAAGGTTCCAGTTCAAATTCTCCTTAAACCTTGTTTCCCAACACCTACAATGCTGGAGAATTTATCACTTCATTTCTCCCCTCACAGTATGATCTTTCTCAAAAGTCATTACTTTTACTAAAGTATTTCTAGCTTTGACATAATAGTATATTTCATCAAATTAAAATTTCACTTTACATGTTTCAGCCAGCTCTAGGGACATACGGATCACCACTTTTGACTTGCTTTGAACTGTTTAAACCTTTTGGAAAGTTTTTAAAAACAACAATTTTTTTGCTAAAAGTCAGAAATACACTTCCTATTTTATAAGCATAAATCATACTTTGAAAGAGGATGCAATGCAACTGCACAGTAATTAAGCACTGACCTTGCTATATAATTTTGTTAAACAGCAAGATAGATGGTACCAAAAAGGTTGAAGCGAACCTTAAATTGCCTTGAAATATTCCATTGGCTTATACAAAAAAGTAAAAATGTAGTCATGCTATGTAGACTGAATTGCTCAACTCTGTATTTATATCTCATATGTGTGAGTGTTATATGGATGTCTGGCTAATAGATATGTTAAACAATTAATCTATTGATTAGAGTTCTAGAGGTACTGGGGGTTAAGAAGAAGCAATGAGGAGTATTATGGTTTTTCAGGCTCCTTTCTCTTCTTTCAGTAGACCCTGCCCCAAAGCCAGGAATTGGCATTCAGAGCTATCCAAGATCAGCTCTGGACATGCTTTTTACTCTTCAATGACACCTACAAGCTCATTGGAGCTATTCCGGGTGGGGTCTCATGAGAGCTGAGTAGATGGGTAGAATCACCTCCCTTGACCTGCTGGCCACGCTTCTTCTGATCCAGCCCAGGACAAAGCTGGCTTTCTGGGCTGGAAGTACACATTGCCAGCTCATGTGGAGCTTCTTGTCCACCATCACCCCGAAGTCCTTCTCCTCCTGGCTGTTTTTGATCCATTCTCCACCCAGCCTGTTATTTGTGCTTGGGATTGCCCAATTCTTAAATCTTGTGCCCTTTCCAAACCATGAATCTCTTGCCAACCTCCTTTGAACAAGAAGTTACACTGTTTTCTATGATCACAGCTTGAAGCAGTATCAAAAAGGTTCAGAACAATTAGGTCTACTGAGCAAACACAAAATCCTTCTAACAGGTAGACTGGGCTATAGGTGTCAGATAGAAAGGCATGAAGAAGTAAAGGCCTGAGGAGGAGAAATGTAACAGTTCCTTAACTGGAGTCTTGGCTGTGGATAAGCAGTCCTTGTTCCATTTTAGTGTAACTAATTTAACTCATCTAACTGTTGCCAAACAGCATCTGGTTGTCATTGCAGTGAAATGGGCCAGCAATGCCCCTGTGACCTCCTCTGTGACAGTAAGTTCCAGATGAAAAATTAAGGAGCAGCCCAGAACCAAGTCTTACTTCCGTAGCCTCAGTGACCAAGATGTGCCTTGCAGCCCAGTGAAGAAATCCTTGTTTGATGAGAAGGATGCATTAAAAAACTGTAGCAACCTAAGAACTTAAGTTTCTTAAACTGTGTGAACATGGAAGTAGCAGACCTTTAGTATATAGACACACAGACATAAGGGTCAGAGGCTTCCCAAGATAAGGCCAAGGACTTGGGTCTGGGCCAAGCATACATTGTAGTCATGGCCCACAGGCTTACCAGGAGTGCAAACGGAGCAAGGAAATTATCCTACTTTACCTTATTAAATAGTGGAATGCAACACATTGCACTCTTGAGACCAGAAAACATGTTGGAAGGATTATTTTTTCCCCATTAGAAGCATGAATAATTATGAGTGAACCATTCTTACAGTCTTTTCAGATTGTTGACATCACTTACTGCTAATTAGGTTAGGATGAAAAATGAGTTTGCAACAACTTTAGAATAAAATAGCATATGAACATGTTTGCTGAGTCCTCAGCAATCACATAGAAATAGAAACAATGAGGTGACATGGATCAGGCTTAAAGTATGTCAGTTCCAAGCCAAACTAGCATATGCTCCATGTTTACTTGACAGATTAGCACATATGCCTATATCAAAAAACATACCAAAGCCAAGTGAGCCATACCAAATCTGTGTCCACTGAACAACAAAGCTGTCAGGGAAACTACCCAAAGCCTGATGAGATAGCACTACTAATCCAAGTCACCAGTTTCTTTCAGATGAAGTTGAAGAAATCTGAATGGAAAATACAAGATTCCTTTTTGTTTAATTTCTTGCAGCCAACAGAGGGTGAGAAAAATGTGTAAATGTTTATTAAATGTATTATACACAGGTAGTGGCTATTAATCTTTTCTTGAGATGAAATTCCAAGTGATTTTCAATAGCTTAGGTTTTTTTAGTTGTTCAAGGCAAAAAGTTTCAGTGCTGCTGTACACATGAAATAAGTGGCACAGAATCTATACCAAGTGTTGTGTCCCAAGGTGTGCCATGTCCTAGCATATACTGATGTTTTAAAAACCACATTGCAGCAACTTTCAAATAAAAATGATTTAATTATATGTTGCAGTATTGTAATACAGAATAGTAATCAGAATATACTATAGTCAGATTTGTATTTTACAGAAACTTGCAGTTATTATTGTTAAATCACTGGCAAAGTTATTGTTGGTTTATTTTAATTATTATATGTTAACTGTATAGTCCAGAAAAGATAGGTCAGAAGATTCATGGTACCACAAAATAAATGTTAAAGATAACAATAGGATCAAGAAAAATACAACTGGGTTTGGAATATTTTTCTATAGTTTTAACAAAATTGAGTTCTATGCCATGATAACATCCAAGTCTTGCCATATCAGACCTTCTATAAGTTGGCCATAGCCATCATGCTCTATGAAAAATGAACACTGGAATGAGTTTTGGAAAACAGAGAGAAACGTGCCACTGCTACAAAGCCAAGGCCAAAAAGCTGGGCTTTTAGGGAGGAAAGTTGCTTTTGTTTATTCTTTGTGGGGGTTTCTTTGTAGTTGGTGGGGTTTTTTTGTGGTTTGTTTTTTTTGGTTGGTTGATTTGGTTTGTTTTTTTTTCACAGAACTCTCCTTTCAGAAAAGAAGTAAATGGTGTTAGATTAGATTTGTGCTGGAGTGACCAATACTGTTTCAGAGCCCAGCAGTGATAAGTTCATAGTCATTTACAGTATTTGAGGCTATTTACTACAGACAGTACCATTCAGCAGTTCAAATTATCATTGCAGATATAGTCAGCAAGTTCATGTCGGTTGAGTGTGAATATGTGTGATGGGTCCCTTCTCTGCCAGTTCAGGATCTCATTTCTTTAACATAAGGTGTAACAGTTCACACAGAGTTCTACAGATCCTTGTTTCAGTTCATAGTATGTCTGTCAAGATACTGGTTTTCCTATGACTGTTTTTTATGTAAGGTTGTTAGATCAGTTCAAGGCTGGTCTCAATACAATACAAACTGAAGACACAAGCTATCTTCAGTTTTCAGTTAATCTTTAATAAAATATTTCTTCCATTTAAACTATTGATTTTGTTAACTTTTGGCTTATTTTATATCTTTTTAAATATTTAATTGTCTTCAAATTCCTGCCTTATCTGAAGCTTAAGTTCCTTCTTATCTTCCTGCCTGAACAATGCTAGGTAGGTCTAAGCAGAAGAATGCTACTATACTAACTGTCTTTATCTAAAACTTAGATATACTTCCTATTTTTTGCTGTCCTGTCATTATACAATTAAAAATATTTTTAAGGAAATAAAGAGAGATTAAGTTTGCTCAAAACTATATGCAGCAGAAACATGATGTATTTTTTTTTTCCTGCAATAAGCTGTTCTTTTGAAAGCTGTTAGAAAAATGCAATGCTTGCCTCTCTAGAGCTTTGAGCCTGTCATTTTTTCCATGCTTTTATCTCCAACATTTTTTCATCTCACATCTGCCCCTGGCAGAAGACTACTTCCTGCTCTGGAGACCACTGAGTGACACCTTCCAAGTTCTTATTATGTGCTCAGGTGTCAGCTTGCTCATAATAGCCAGAAAGAGAGTGCTGGTGTTATTATATGAACAATAAGGCTTACCTATGAGGGCCATCTTAGGTGATGTTGTGCATGTTCCTACACTTCAAACAAAGCCAGTCTCTACCAGTAAGTGTAGCAAGTACCAACGAGAACAAAAAGAACTGGAGTTATTTTCCTAGAGCTTCACATACAATTTTAAATTCTCCTTCTTGCATATAGTTAACTGCTATTTCCACAGGACAGACCCATGGCTGCTGAATGCAGTCTGGAGTAACATACCACTTATTTAATCAACATGAATTTGTTTCTACTTCCTTTTCCTTGCCTCAAGAGGCAATTCTCCATTATTTTATACCAGAAATCCTTTTGAATGCCAATCACAGGTTCACTGATTTGGCTGAAAAACTAGAATTGATATGCTACTTGGTCATTCTTTCTTTCTGTATCATATTTTCTTACAGGACCATAAGATTTCAAGTTAATCGATTTTCCAGGTTGAGATGAACTTCTGAGCAGAATGACCATAGGTGATACTAAATCAGTGGAAGACCACTTTAATCTGTATCTTCAGCATAGTATTAGATTACAAATACTGTAGGATACAGGAAGAAGTTTTGTTTTAAAGAAAATAATTGGAAAGTAATTTTCAATATGTTTTCTGCTGTCTGGGTGTTGGTTTTCTGTTTATGATATTCAGTTTTTCTTCTTAGGTAGAAACAGACTATCTTAAATATTCAGAAATGTAATGGGAGAGTGCCTACTCTCACCTCACTCAGCAATTTGTTCAGTATAATTTTTTACTGCTTATTTCATCAAGTCTATTGTTAGACTGTCTTCTCAGCCCATGGATATAAATTTATTTCACAGAATCATAGGCATTGCAAATATTAGCATTACTCTTCTGGAGGAAGTTAAGCATGCTGGAGCACTGGCAGATGGCATCATGTTGGTCATTAATCCACTTCTGGAAAAGCCAGCTGCAAAAGTTCACTTGAGTTCACCTGGCCAGTTTTGCCAGAAATGTATTAAAGAGAGAAGTTCCTGCCAGCTGGCAGTGATGTGAGGGCCTTCAGGTGGTGGACAGTAAGAGGCTGGCAGAAGTCTTGAAGTCTTCAGCTGGCACAGATACTGCAGATAAAACTTCTGCATGCACCTATGTGTAACCCTGAGTGACTTCAGTGAAGTTACTTGGCTCTCACTAACATTGAATAACAGTGATAATGATTAGATTAGTCATAAATAATTATTCATCTCATGGTGGGAGGATATCAATGAGCAAACCTTAAAAACTTCAAAGTTTGTTTTGGATGAAGATTTTATAAGAACAGTCTTTGTTCTAAGATTTCTGGTGTTTCCATTTTCCACTTGACCTATTTTTCTTAGCTTGCTCTCTGAAAAAAAAAATAAAAATTACTGAAGTTGAGACCAACTAATAGAATAGCAAAGCCTAAATTGTATCTCTTTACTCTTTGGCTGCTGCTACCATATGATGGCAACATCTATAACCAATGGGAAGATCTCTGAGGTCATCTTTTCAGTAATATAGCTAGCAGTTACTAACAGGACGGTAATAACTATTATGCATGTGATCTATTTAAAATCACTTCTTATGATGAAATTACAGATGGCTGATATCTGTAATACAAATGTATAGCACATTTTCAAAGAAAAGCTGGGCTGTCACACTACCTAAGGTCACAGAAAGATTATTATTTTATCCTCCAAATCTGTAGTGAAGAAGTACAAGATTTTTCTTTTCCTTTCTAAATAATTAAACAGGTTACGTTATTAGACTTTTGTTTAACTTTTTACTATAAAACATCTGCATTACAAAATGCCACCTGACCTCTATCTTTGTTGCAGGGTACAGAATACATTAATAAAGAGGAACATTTACTTTCTTTTTTTAAGTGACTTCTCCAACTTGGCTGCTAGGCAGTAGTTTTCTCTTCAGGACAGTGATTTAAATGAAAGGTGAGAAGTGGACACTGGATTTTGATCTGAGTAGTTAAGAATGCTGCTGCTAAGAAAGCTAATAAACCAAATAGAAGTGACGGACTTGATGGGTGAATGACAGGGGTGCAGCTGTATGGCCTGTATTAATCAGCCTAGGTGTATTTAGTGGTCTTTTCTGACCAGAAATCAGAAATGCTTCTGTGACAAGCCTGGTAGTGACACTGAGCTGAATACAACTCTATGTGAAAAGGGTGAAGATCTATCACAAAAGCAAGGTTTTGCAATTGGCTGCATGCTCTAACTTGGCTCCAACAAACAGTCCAATGGAAAGCAATCAGCTTTCTGGGCAGTTTGGCTAAAGATCAGTTTAAAGCTACTATTTGTTTCTGACAAACAAGGAACAAGAAAATAAGTAACTTACCTGATCAAAGGCTTTTGTGTCTCTGCATCAAACCAAAACCAGGGCCCAATTCAGGAAAGTACTGAAGCACTCCCACATCAGTGTCTGACACTGACTCAGGTAAGAACATGATTAATTGCTTATGGAAGCAAGCCTCAAAGGTCAAACCTAGCAGTCCACACTTCACATTTTACATTTGACAAAAAGAACAAAAAACAACTAAAAAGCCTGAAAATAAACTTTCAAGTATATTCACACATCCCATTTCCAGTCCTTCCTTCCTCCCTTCCTTCCTTCCTTCCTTCCTTCCTTCCTTCCTTCCTTCCTTCCTTCCTTCCTTCCTTCCTTCCTTCCTTCCTTCCTTCCTTCCTGCCTTCCTTCCTGCCTGCCTT
>NW_009952893.1:7546424-7551807 GCF_000747805.2 Chaetura pelagica | reverse complement strand
CCCTCCCTCCTTTTCCTGCTTTCTCTCACTCTTTCTTTCTCTCACTCTTTCTTTCTCTTGCTCTTTCACTTTTTTCTGCTCCTTTCTGCTCTTTTCCACTCTTTTTTCCTTTCCTCTGTTTTCTGTCTCTCCTCCCACACCCTTGGCTTTGCCTGTACTCAGCAGGGTTTTAGTGATCCAGAAGGCCATGGATATTTTCTGCTGGAGTAGGCCCAAAATTTTGAAATACATTTATGCAAGGGTATCAATCACGTAATTCAATGAAGGTCAAATAACTTGCAACTTTTTTTTTTTTTTTCTTTTCTGTTTGTTTTGTGGTTTTGGTTTGGTTTGGTTTTTTGTGTGTGTGTTTTTTTTGCTTTGGGTATTTTTGTTGGGTTTTTTTGTGTTTGGTTTTTTTTTTTGGCACTTCCATCTAATTGAAAGAATATGTTTGCTAAATTTGCTAAATCACTCCTTCCAACATACACTCCTACGTTACGGTATTAAGGCCATCTGTATTTGTATGTATTCCATACAAAGGAATGTCAAGTTTATGGAGTCAAACTCTAATGTAAATGCCAGATTTTAGATCCTGTGAATAATTCAGCATGTCTAGGCAGCATATTTGACTCAAATGATCTGATCACACCATATCTTTCAAACAATACCATATTGTGTTGTACAACATACTATATTGTGCTATACCTTTGTATTAAAATGTGCTGTTTTAAAAATCACATTCCTTTCCTTCTTTCCAAATTACACTTACTTACCAGTTCATAATGCACTACTTACCATAACCTGTCTGCTGAGGCCAACATTTTCAAAACCTGATTACTAAAGTGACATTGTGATGTAGACAGTGCTTTATTTACAAAGTTCTGAACTTCTGCAGCTGCCACAGGAATATTTTTTCTATCTTAGTGCAATAGATAATGAACTTCAAGTTATGTTTAGTGTTAGACATCAGACTTGCAGTGATTTACCATATGACACTTCATGCTAAATGCCATTACACCCAACATCCATAAATTTTTTCCACATTTGAAATCCATGGATATAAGTTTTCTTAAAAAATCCTTCATAATTACTTTAACATAGCAACTGCATTTGTGACTCTGGTTTGGGGAAGAAGTTCTGACAAGTCTTATATTGTGATTACTACTCAAGTTTGAAGCAGGAAAATTTAAGGATCACCTTTAAAGAAATTAAATTAAAGCCTTCACATGGGGATATATTCAAATGCAAAAGTAGCTGTGGAGTCTTTTTAAAGAATCAGAGACATGAAATTAAAACCTACCTTTTGTACCAGTCTCTTCACATCTAATTAAGATGGATGGAGGCCTGTTTTAGTTCACTCCTTTAGTTCACTCCTTTAGTGATTTTTTATTTTTTTTTTGCCAAACTTTCAGGAGGTATATGTGTAACCCACAAGCATTGCTTTATGGCAGGTTCCAAATCACAGTGGGACAAGAGCCAGGGTTTAAACAATAATACATTTAGGGAGGCAATAAATAAGAGATTTGTGCAGTTTGCATAAATGGATGATATGACTCAAAAGCAAGTGCCACATTAGATGGTATCATAACTTCTAACCTGAGTAAATATGCATCTAACCATGAAAAAGAAAACATAGAACACAGCTTATTAGGTTTCTACCTAATACGTTCCCTGGGTATGAAGGCAGTTTAAATGTTACTGATGAGACATAAAGAGATAAAACTAAATGAAGGCTTCTATGTACAGCTTAGACACTGACAAAAGAAAGCAAGTTCACAAACATATCCAAAGGAAATTAATTCTACCATTTTTTCAGTGAAAATTGTGATTGTTTTTCTGCTTCTGATTATTGTAATATTTTTGTTTGTTTCAATAGAGCTTCAGATGCCTGGATCCAGACAAATACAGAATAAAAAGATGGCCTTTGGCCCAAGAGTTTATGGTCTAAATATGAAAAAATGAGCTATTAAGAACAAAGATGGAAAGTACTATGAAACAATGGGATAGATATTAGTCATACTTGTAGACAATGTTCTCAATGACTGAGCTGCCAAGCTTTTGTAGGTATTGGGATAAAACAGGAGGGATTTGAAGCAAAGAAACTGTGTTTTTATGCCATAAATCTCATTTAATGCTTGTTTCATCAGCAAGAAAAGGTTTTTTGGAAGCCTATGCAAAAATGAAAACAACGATCATTTCCTATTAATGCTTACATATGCATCATGTAAATTGTCTGGTTTTACTTCTCTGACTGGAAGAACTCTGTGCTGCATATTTCAGATTGAACTGTTCTGTTCAATAATACATTTCAGAAGACAGTAAGACAGAAGGAGAATTGTTTTTGTGTAAGGTTTTGAAAGGTTTTCCAGTAGTCGTCAGCAGCTCTTCAAAGTTCAGTCCAGGTTAAAAGTCATATAGCTACTTTCAGTGTTCAAAGGAAGGCAAATCCCTTTGCCAGGACGAAATTATTCTCTCAGATGTACAATTGACTTATCTCCACCCAAATATTTCAGTGCCTGGAGGCTTACCACAGATGTTCTCCTTTTTTTGTTGTTGAAAAGTGTGCAGCCAATGCACTCATTTGGCTACAAGCAGAAATTATCAGTCAGTGAAAAGGACACAAAGAAAAATCAAACTGTGGTAAAAGATGAATCCCAACTCATAAATTTTCTAATTATTTAGTCTAGTCACTCCAGGTGGATGTGAGAGTGCCTAATCTCATAGTTATATGAAATTAAAATTTCAATTAATGATTTTAATTAGTTTTATTGAATGAAGATATTTTGTAAAATGGTATAACTTTTGGCTTTTTATCTTACTAATAAGGACTTCTCTGCTGGATCAGTTTGGAGGCTTTATAATAAGATGCAAGAAGAAAAAAATTCTTATTGGACTTTACTCCTTCAAAATGCCTCCTTTTTATTAAATACTGTGGTAAAATATGAGAAATAGCAGTGGTATATCATGTGGGTAGTTCTATTTCCCTCCTTTTGTTCTGAAATATATCTGCTTTAAATGGGCCACTAATTCTAGCATGCCAGTGTAAGGCTTTCTGATATGCTGCGTAAATCTTGTGTGGCATTTAAATTAGGGTTTTTTAATGTAGAAGTTAAGAATTAGCTCTGCACAACGATGGATTTCATTCCCTAGGGTTTAGTTTGTCATATTTTTTTTCAAATTTTTTGAAGATGTACCTCTTAAACTCAATTTTTTTTCTTTTTGTACAGGTTAATTAGCAAAATTTAATTCATTTAAAGTCCAGTACATTTTCTGTGAAAAAGCAGAAGTAACAGCTGGAAATTAAAAGTATTTAAAAGAAAAATGGTTATTTTCTAGAGTGTAAGCTGTTTTAAAGACAGCTTAAGGAATTGATTCATTTACACTGGAAGCAGGCATTGGGATAACATCTACATACATAGTCAGACAGGAAGCATATACTAGTTCTTCCAATATCAGATGTGCTCCACTGGTGGCTGAAAAGGGAGAAGGCTTTAAAAATATTTCAGGACACCATTCTTTTTATCATCCTGATCCTTGTGACTCAGATAAAGTGATGTCCTTGGTCTCCTGGAATCAAGAAGTCATCCTTATGGTAACGGCTGTGAGAGCTCCCAGGATTAACAGGAGAGTCAGCTTCTCACACGAAAAGTCAGTATACTCACATAAGCAAAAACTTTGAAATGCATTTTAAGAAGTAGAATTTAAAAAAGAAAATTAAGAAAATGAAGCCATCCTGTTGCAAAGGATTGTATGATATTAGATACATTTCCCATTTTTCTTTTTTCACAAGAATGAAATCACATTTTGGATAGATGTTAGGTTGACACAATGTACAGAGTAATCTTGCATTTTTTTCATAGCTGATGTTTGTATTGGCTAGTGTTTTTCCTTCTCTGTGTTACAATTCTTGACATCATGTTGTAATTGTGGGCAAAAGTGCCAAATGTTACAGTAGCTAGCTAATGTTGTGTGTTATTGTGATACAAGGAGGCTTTGGTGGGCCTACATTCCCTTCTGATTCTGTTGGTGCAAATTCCAGAGCAAATTAGAAAACAGTGCAGACCCAAAGAGCCAAAAAAAACCCCCAAAAAACAAAACCCAAAACAAAACATAAAAACACCTTGATTTAGGAGTAAAAACTAAGTGCTGTATTCCTTGCTTGCATGCCTGTACCCCTCAGTGTATTGCTAACTGCATGTATTGCACACCTCTTGGCAGTAAAGAATCTGCCTTCATTACACACATATTAAATATTTTCCAAAGTTGTGGGAGAACCTTCAGTCCACTTTTTGTTTTCATAGGCATGATAGTATCTTAGGAAGTGGCATCTCCCTAAATGTCATTACTTTAGACTTAGGATATAGAATTGAATGCTTCTGTCAAAATCTCAATGACCTACAGAAGCAAAAATACTAAAAAGAAAAAAGCCTTGCATTTAGTTATAGCCTCCATCTTAACCTGGGAAGCCTGCAGTTTTACATTTCTAGTCTCACTTTTTCTTTTTTTTTTTTTTAATAAGTGTGAAAATCCCTGTATGGGTAGTTTTTTCAGGCCCTTGCTCTCCTCCCAGAAGAGGCAGCTGGTGCTAGTCCTCTTCCTGCCTGAGAAGGCTGTCACACCTCCATGATCTCATACTAACTTCTTGTTATTTCCTCCTCTGTGCCTCATGGCTGGCTTAACATTGAGAACTACATCCAAGAGCCTCTTAACATTCAGTTGCAACATCCTTTCTCTCAGCTTGTAGATTTCCTCTCACTTCCAAAATACTCTCCTAAGCAAACTTACTGTTCCAAACTTGATAGGCTCCCTTAATTTTGAACATAAAAGTAATGGCAGTAGGTCTGGTTCTACTTCTCATGGCAGCTGCAAAGGATGATTTAAAGGGAAAACCAGCACTGTGGACTCTTTCTACCCTTTCTGCCCAGTTCAAGCCATTCTGAGATTCTGAGGATCAAATTTTTCAGCATTCAACATTTTCCAGCAAATAAGGAGAAAATGAATGTGTTTTCATAATCTTATGTGTTTCCTTGTGTGTTCAGCTTCAGTTCAGATGTAAGTTTCTCATGCTACTGTGCTATTTCTTGTACCGACTAAACTATAAAGCAAAAAGCTACTTTCTGTAGCTCAGAAACATATGGGGACAAACTGAAACTGTTTGCAGTGAAGGAAAAAATAAATAATTTATGCTACAGTAACTTTTCCAGCAATAACTTAAATTAGGTGCAGTAACTTCTATTATGTTTTCCTTTACTTCTTGTTAATTTTCTATTAAAAAAAACCCCAACAACAAACAAAACATAACAAAAAAAAAACCACAGCAAAACAACAAAACCCCACAAACTTAAAAAAACGCCTATTTGGAAACAAGTTAAATAAACATGCTGATCAGCCAGAAGGGTTT
>NW_009952893.1:7545989-7546410 GCF_000747805.2 Chaetura pelagica | reverse complement strand
GCTGACACTGGCACAGAGATGAAAAATTATGGAAAAACTAAATAAGGCTTAACTCTTACCAAAAGCAGCACAAAGTACAAAAGTTTTCTCCATGCAGTGTTATATACACAGGTGGAAAGAATGATAAGGTCATCAATATATGCTGTGGAGAACAGAAATTTCAGGTATCAGATGCTGCTTTTTCACAGGAAGAGGTTACTGAAGAGTTCATGGTGATAAAAATCACATTCTCTAGTCTTTCACTTTTCTCCCTAGGTTCAAAGTGCTTAGAGATCAGTATGAAGTTGGAATGTGATTTGCTGTGTCCTGTAGTAGAAAACAAGACAATAAAGTCCCAGTCCATTGTTTTATCCACTAGCTCACACTTACAAAAAAAAAAAAAAAAAAAAAAAAAAAAAAAAAAAAAAAAAAAAAAGGGGGG
>NW_009952893.1:7513569-7545862 GCF_000747805.2 Chaetura pelagica | reverse complement strand
AAAAAAAAAAAAAAAAAAAAAAAGCTAAAATCATGGGAGTTTAATTGACACAAATAAGCTTATTCTGCTCTACAGAAGAGGGTACCATATTAGCAATGTCCACTGCTGAGTTTGCCTGCCTGAGAAGGACTATAAGCTGTGTATGCTCATTGAAATTTGGTCTTCACGCATCTACCTTCTGATCTGGTTTTATGTCTTTTCATTGCAAAATAATTAGGACTTGAACTTGGCATAACTGTTAGTGAAAATCTTCCCTCATTCAAGGAGCTTATAAGAAATTGCCAGGTTTTCACAAACCTACATAATATTGTGGTTAGTCTGTAAGCTGTTTGGAACAGTGATTGCTCCTATTTCAGTGTGCCAGAAGTTCATAAAAAGATATTGTATGCTTGAAAATTGTATCTCTAACTTTTTTTAATTAGAAGAAACCAATACACACCTCAAAGAAGTCTTTTTTCCCCGCACAGTCAGTAATATGTTACATGAAGGTGTTGTTATTCAGGAACCTTCCCATATTAGAACATTTCTGTTATATCTTTTTACAACCAGAGCTCCTGCACTTTGTCCCACACCCTAACAGCTGCTTTCTAGAACAGCTCTCGGTCACTGTAGGGTTTTCAGGTTGTCTGCCCTGATAGCCTTAAAGAAATATGGCAGTATGGTTCTCCTAGGCACTCTGCAAATCTACCAAAGACTAATAAACAGAAATCACTATTGACTTTCACAGTCATATAAATTTTCCCCCATGCTTGTCCCCTCACTGTCATCAGATTATAAGGGAGGTCTGTCTTCTTTTGCTGGAAATTGCATTGAAAAGATCTGTTCCCAGAAATGATTAAGCAGCAGATACACATGAAATGAAAAGCCTATCGGCAACCTTGTTGTAGATGAATTGCCTTAAAATTTCAAGAAATTTATTCTTCCATGAGCAATATGTTTATGTTTCAGCATGCTACTCTAGGGAATTGACTGCCTATACTTGTATGTGTGTATGTGCATCTTGTTAGTCAATATGTATTTTAAACCTGCAGCAAATCAGACTAAATTTGTCAGAATGGTAGAGGTTTAAAAAATATTAAGGGTTTGAGTCAGTTGTCCATGCCTAGTAACACTTATTAGGGTATTTTAAAAATTGACATGGCTTTGGCAGATATACCACAAGACCTACATAAAGTCTTGCAGTCGTTTTTTTTTTTTTGCTGAGACAGCTGGAGTCCATTTGATACATAAAATAGCCCTTGATATATGTGTATAGGCAGCTTATTCAAGTAATCATCCAATGACTCTCCAATAATCATCAGAGAACTACAATGAACGTGTGGATATTTAAGAAATTCTGACTGATTAAGTTCCCACTGACTGTAAAAGGGGAAACATAACCCCCATTTTTAAAAAGGAACAAAAGGCAGACCCAGGGAACTACAGGCCACTCAGCCTCGCCTCTGTGCCCAGCACCACCATGGAGCAGATTCTCCTGGAAACTATGCTAAGGAGATGATTTGCGACAGCTAACAAGGCTTCACTAAGGCAAATAGTGCCTGATTAATGTGGTGGCCTTCTATGATGGGGTTACTGCATTGGTGGATAAGGGAAGAACAACTTATGGCATCCACCTGGACTTGTGCAAAACATTTGACCCTGTCCCACATGATATCCTTGTCTCTAAATTGAAGAGACATGGACCTGAAGAATGGAACACTCAGTGTATAAAATATTGGCTTGATGGTCTCACTCAAAGAGTTGTGGTCAACAGCATGATGTTCAAATGCAGACCAGTGATGAGTGGTGTTCCTCATGGGTCAGTACTGGGATGGGTGCTGTTTAACAGATTTGTCGGAGACATGGACAGTGGCATTGAGTGCACCCTCAGCAAGTTTGCTTACAACAGCAAAGTGTGTGGTGAGGTCAACATGCTGGAGGGAAGGGATGCAATCCACAGGGACCTTGACAGGCTTGAGAGGTAGGCCTATGCCAACATCATGAAATTCAATAAGGCCAGGTGCAAGATCCTTCAAATGGATTGGGGGTAACACCATGCAGAAGTACTGGCTAGGTAGAGAATGGATTGAGAGCAGCTGTGTGGAGGACTTGGGGGTGCTGGTTGATTCAAAGCCCAACATGAGCCAGCAATGTCTGCTTGCAGTCCAGAAAGCAAAACATGTCCTAGGCTGCATCAAAAGAAGTGTGGCCAGCAGGTTGAGGGAGGTGATTTCCACACACACCCTCCCCCCCCAACTCTGCTCTCATGAGACCTACCCTGGAGTACTGTGTCCAGTTCTGGAGCCCCCAACACAGAAAGGACACCAACCTGTTGGAGTGGGTCCAGAGAAGTGCCACAAAAATTATTAGAGAGCTGGAAGAGGGTAGTTTAGATTGGATATTAGGAAGAAACTCTTCACTGTGAGGGTGGTGAAACAATGGGCCAGATTGCCCAGAGAAGTTGTGGATGCCCCATTCCTGGAAATGTTCAAAGCCAGGCTGGATGGATCTTTGAGCAACCTGGTCTAGTGGAAGGCACCCCCGCCCATGGTGAGGAGGTTGGAACCAGATGATCTTTAAGGTCCCTTCCAAACCAAACAATCCTGCTGTTCTGTGACTAAATTTTTCTGTATGCATCTGAAGTTTCTTAATCTTGACGTGAATCCCACACAAAATATCTGTAAGTTTCGTAACAATGTATTGACAGGTAGAGGGCAGGTTAAAATTAGAGCTCTGTGCAGGTAATCAATGTAGCAGAAAGTGAATGCCCTCCTGCATGGATTATCTGGTGTCTTGTAAGGTTAGATGGTATAAACTTAATTGCAAAACGGATTCTATAGTGCTTAAATAGGGATCAGTTAATGATATAACCTAAATATGGTACAGTTAACAAACCAAATAATCACAACTTCACTAAAAACTTGTTTTCCTTAGCCTATTGTTCACAGCACTAGTAGTTAATTCAACATTTCTGAATAAGAAAATCCAATATGTGTTCACAAATGTATCTGTCACTTCAGCAGCAAAACCCAACATGTTATTCAGTGTCGATATTTTCTTAATTTCTAGTCTTAAATATTTGAAGACTTGGACTTAATGTCCTCCCAAAGTCTTTTCCAGGTTATTTTTTCTTTAATTCTTCGCTTTGGCTACTATGATCATCATAGGACCCCATTTTATTAAATTATTTCTACACTGAGCATTTTTCAATAAATTATTGTGTGATTTCCTTTGCTGTGTTCTTCCTTCCCATTCCCTCTTCAGAACTTCTTCCTAGAGTAATTACAGAACATCATCTAACCTTTCATGAAGGTGCCTCATCCTCAGCTTCTGTTAAAGCTTGAAAAATCTGCATCTGGGCTATGAGTTTGTTTGTCCATGAGAACTTTTTTCTTTTACATATGGCTTAAAAATGGGGGACAGACTAAGAATATACACAATGAGAATTCAGCCTATGTTATATACTTTAGTCCTTCAAGAAAGTTTGAATGTTTTTAACATCCCTGCAGGTAGTGCATTGTCTAACATATTTGAGGCTTGTAAAATCCATTTGCATTTCTTGTCTTAAGACCAAAACTTCATCCAGGTTAAACGTTGCCTCTCAAAGTGTTCTGCTCAGCTGAAGGAACTTGGAAACAATGTTACACAATTTGCAGTATGATATTTTGATCTAAGTGACCAAAACCACATTGAAGTTCTAGTTGAGACAATCTAGCAAAACAACAGGACAGCGTTTCACCAGCTTCCTGTTCCAATTTCCTGAAGATAAATGGTACATTTTTGTAAAGAAAAGTTGTCAGTCAGAAGAAAAAGTGATTTTCAAGATCTCTGTCTCTGCCAGGTGTTTTATTGGGCAGTGAATCATAAGTATAATTTAATCTTCACTCACTTAGTGTTACTGAGAAGCAGTGTGGGGGTTGTTTTGTTTTGCTGGGTTTTTGAATTTTCAGCTTCAAATAACAGTCAACAACTTTATTAATTTCCTTAACTATTTCTGCATCTAAGTTCCTGAATTTTTAATGCCATCACTGAGGAACTGTAGGTAATGCAAATGGAATTTCTCTTTCAAATAATTGTTTCCTGTTATTCCCCATATCAAAGGTGGTGGCTTCACATTTTCTGTTTCTGTTCTGTTGGTTTCTTTATGAAAAATATGTTTGTAACTGATAAAACCAGTTTTATTAAGTTAATGAAACAAAAAAGTTCAGTACAGAAAAATCATCCTTGCCTACAACATCTACCAGAACAGCATACATTAAAAAAAATGCACTGTGTATCTGAAAGCTCAGCCAAAGCAATACAAAGTATATTGAATTGCACATTTCATTAAAAATGCTCTGGAATACGGATTTGTAAAATCATTTTTAGCCTAAGTATTAAGGCTGCAGACAGATGAATACGTTGCTGACCAGGCCTTGGGCTAAAGAACAAGCCAGCTGAGAAGGAACTGAAAAACTACTGGATATAACATGAGAAAACTGCTGTGTCTAACAAACAACAGTGTGAGGAACTGAAAAAGTTATACTATCATAAAGAATAGCTGGATTGTACAGGTTGTTAAGGGGTGTATGAGGGACTTTTTGGGGAGCAAATACAGAGAAAGAATCAGAAATACCAAAGAGAATCGTAGAATACTTTGGGTTGGAAGAGACCTTAAAGATCAACTAGACCTAACCCCCCTGGGCAGGGACACCATCCACTAGACAGGTTATGCAAAGCCCCATCCAACCTGGCTGTGAACAATTCCAGGGATGAGGCATCCACAACCTCCATGGGCACCCTATTCCAGTGTCCCACCCACTACGCTCACAGTGAAGAATTTCATACTAATGTCTAACCTAAATCTACTCTCCTCCAGTTTAAAATCATTACCCCTTGACCTACCACTACCTTGCAAAAGTCCTTCCCCGGTTTTCCTGCAGGCCCCTTCAGGATGGCTGCTACAAGGTCTTCCCAGAGCATTCTCATCTCCAGGCTGAACAACCCCAACTTTCTCTGCCTGTCTTCATAGGAGAGATGCTCCAGCTGTGAAAAGAGTTATGACAAAACTAGCACCAATGGGGAAAAAGTAATTGGGGTGCACATTTATTTAGGAGAGGATGAGGGTGTCATTAAGGAGGATTCTGGAAGAGGTAAAAAGAGAATAGGAGACATCACACATCAAATCATAAGGCTTTTTAGGAATCCCTGTTTGACAGCTCTGCAGCTTGGAGCTGAGCAATAAACCCGCTGTTTTCATGCTGCTCATGCCTGACTTGCTTTTGTAGTCAGAAGGGAATTGGTGTCATTCCCACATTGGCAAAGGAACCACAGCAGCTCTCCTCCTAATGCTGTTAGAGAGCAACGGGAGGGTGCTACCTGACATTTTTAGTTTCCCACAGCCTCCTTTATCGCTATGAACCTCTGAAGAGGGAGTGGTGAGTCAATAGCTATGGCTGATTAAGGTAAATCTTGAGTATTTTGGTTAAGCTCAATCGCTGCTTTACCTGGAATGTTCCAACCTCTATGCTGAATACTTAACTTCCATTTTGAAATCAAACCGGAAGTCTCTCAATTGGGGTGAGTGATCTTTCCACTTTTCATTGTCTGGAAGAAAAACTGTTTTTAATAGGAAATTTCATTATGCAGCAAATACTCATAAATGAGGTCAGAAAAAGGAAAAATACATAAACCTTGTATTTGCTTAGGAAATAACTGGGTTTGCCTGTTTATTTTGCTTGAGGACATTATTGGATACAAGCTGCCCACAGCTGTGGATAGTTGTGCTCACAAAGTGAATCAATTTGATAGTGGCCAGACTACAGCCATTTAACTGTTCGACGAGCCATTTCCTACAAGACTGTTTAAAGCATTCCCTGTTTAATATGGGAAATGTTTGAAAGAACTAAAGGTGCTGAAACTACATTTAAGCTGCTAGAAAACAGCATGAGATTTTTTACGCCATTCTGTATTTCCTCTTGTAGACTAATGGAAGACTAGAGGAAGGCCATCAGTGCTAATGAACTCATGTTGGGACTTTCTATAAGATATCAAAGCTGGTGCAACTCACATATATCTAGCTCTAGCACTGTACCTCAGATCAAAAAAACCCAAGTATTTTATACTATTTGGTTCAATTGCTGCAAGCTTAAAACTTGGAAATGGTCAATGAAAGACGTACTTCTGCTGTCTGAAAGAATTCACCCTTCAGAGCAGCACCTGGAAATGTCAGACTAGCCATGGGAAATTCATATCCCACTAGTCAGCAGAAAGACAGATTATCACTTGGCTCTTTACACTGTTAAATTGTGACAGGTCTTTCCACAGCAGGCAGTAGTAGGCATGGTCAGAACTGAAATAATGCAGGGAATAATGAAACTGAAGTAACTGTGGATTTGCAAACTTTGAGCAGCCAATGGGTTGTTTTTCATACAATATTAGTTTAAATGTTCTTCTCTCCTGTAGGAAAGGTTGATCCCTGTAAGACGAAAGTGTTTTCTATACCAGCAGGTCTGTACCTCCAGGATCTTGGAAAAGTTTTGGCAGTTGTGTGGAACAATGATATGCCATATTGAGGGGTCATTCCCCAGTGCTCACAAGGGGCCTGACTGAAGGTCTCGCTTGTAGAAGCAGCAGGTTAGTCTTTCTCTGAGCTACTCTTGGCTCATCTAAAGTGAGGTACATATCTCTACTCAAATTGTCCCTGAAGTAATTGCTTTTGCTATCCAAATCCATGAGATATGTTCTCCTGAATGAGGGTCTAAGAAATCTGAATAGGAAAGAACCAAAAAAAAATCTGTTTCTTTTGGGTTTACTTCTGTGTTTTCTACAAAGAAGCATCATTTCCTTCTCCAAAACACAGGAATTCTTCCCTATTAAAAGGGATGAGTAGATTCCTTTTCTCTACCAAACATATATAATTTTTCTCCCTTTCTTGTTCTTTATTTTTATTTCTGTATTTCTATTTATTTATTTATTTATTTTTACTACAGTGGATAGATTGGTTATTAGTTTAGATGTTATTCTGTGATGCATTTGCACTATCCCATATATAAACTTCCTGCTGCCAGGAATCCTACCAGTCTTAATTTTAAAACCTTTTTTTCTTTTTGCCTCAGCAGTTGCCAAAATACATCTCTGTTGCTGAGATCTGAGTATCCCTCCAAATGCCATGCTGCTTTGAAAGCTATTAAAAATTAAAATTCACATTGTGCACAAGAAGAACAAAAAATATTCTGCAAATATTGGTAGGATACTATGGAATGGTGTTCCTTTCTGGTTCTGAATGGAGGAGTACCACGTGGCTGAGAAAAGAAGCACCAGCAAGTTAGAGGAGCTTTCATAAGGAGCCACTGCATCTGCATGCTGTACAACTTCACATTCATAAAGGCAGTGGTGAAGCCATTAGGTAGAAAAAGTAATTTGCCTCTTACTTGACTTATAACTACCCAACTGTAATTATTTATAGGCAAAAGAGTTCTTAGCAGTATTTTTGAGCAGTAGTTTACAGCCTGACAAAGACCATTTGCAAGGTATAGCCGGGCACTAATACCCTCCACCCTCCACATCCCCGAGGAGCATGGAGCCTGTCCTGCACAGGGAGAAAGGAGGAGGGTGGGCAAGAACTGTGTAAAAATCTGGGACACTATGGGTGCAGTGAAGCACTTCCCCACTGATGACATCACTGGCCTGCGGTGGTAACTATCCTTGCTACTCTCTGTATTTCTGCTTTTCTTTTTCTCCCTTTTTTTGGTGTCTTTGTGACATCTGACCTCATGTTCATCTTAATTTCAACATTTGGGATTACCTTTAAATCTTTTCACAGGTTCTGCCGGGCAACAAAGGGTGCAGCTGCTGTGCGACTTATCCTAGGGGAGGGAAGGCAGAATCCAGCCACACCAGCCTCCCGCTTTGGTGAGGAGTGTTGGAAAGCAAGAGGCTTCTGCCCCATCTCTCATAAGACTGCACGCCAGCCCCCATGCCTGTCTGTGCACCCAGTATCGTGTGATCTTTGTTTTGTCCTGGCGAGATCGTAAAAATCGCCACGTATCCGAATATCAGATCGTGACAGCACTGTATGCTAGGAAAGCATGCTCTGCACTAGGAACCTTCAGATACCTAACTGCAGTGTTCGTGAGGAGTGGTAACATCAGCTGCAAACAGCAAGCACAGCTGAAAGGAGCTCCTGAAACTGGCTGCTTTGCATGGATGAGGAAAGGACTAGATTTATGAGTCAAGATAAAAGAACCATTTCCCCCTCCATTAGGATCACATAATTCAGCTATACAACTTCCTCCCTGATCTATCTTTTCAGTTCTGCACTTTGTATGCACTCAGATCCCTGCAGAAGCAAGAAGAGCACCTGCTCACTGAGGAGAAACTTCCAGAACTGAAGGCTGAATTATTATCCTCTTCCTCACCCTCCATCATATTCATTCTCTCCCCACCTCCACCCCCCAAACATACACATAATTTCTTGTCACATATCTTTACTAATTCCTGGTTTTATTCTTTTACCCTGTCCTTCATTCCTTTAACATAGTCATGCACATATACATCATATACATCATACATATATATATACATATATATATTACATATTTGAACATACCTAAGACCTGCAATGGATTGGCCTGTCTCCACATAGCTGTCAGAAAACTTTCAAAAAGCCCCAGCTCCTAACAGATATATTTTCTTTCAGTGGCAATTGGGCTCAAGAGAAAAGAGGAAGTCTAAAATTGAGTATGTAACAATATAAAATGATATAAATGTGAATTCCTAAGGTGATGGTTGAGAAGAAAACTGTATACCAAAATTAAATTTCAATTGATCATAGAGAAACTTCTATGGAGCAAAGTACTTACAAAGAGCAGTGTGAAGCAAAAAAAAAAAAAAAAAATTAAAAAAAAAAGGGGGGGGGAAGAAAGAAAATAACTCAGTTTTTAGCAAGTTACTTAACACTCTTCAAGGGAAAATTTTAATATTTTCCTCTTGAATAAATAATGCAATATGGCAAGGACACCTGAAAGCTGAAATAGAACTATAGCCAAGTAGAAAATATATCCTTTGCCATGAAAGGTATCCACCCACAGATAGTAGTAGTAACAACCAATAAAATAAAGCTGGGGCTTATAAAACAAATAATATCAGTCACAATTATTTATACAAATGGAAACTGAAGAATTGCTTGCAGCGTATTGAGGAAAATTTTCATCCTTTCTCAATATATTTGCCATAAAGTGTTCCCACACACCACTTAAATGCAGTATTTTTGTGGTTATTTTCCATGTAGGAGTTCATTTTTCAGTAGGCTTGAAAAGAAGCTCTGCTCAGGCCTTCTTTTTCAGCAACACAAAGAATAAAGCACTGCACTAGTCATCCCTTTTCCACAGTATTCTGTCATTTTGCATATAATTTATTTTTGCAACAGGAAGGATGTGGTAGAGAGAGAATAAAGACATACCTGGATCAGTCCAGTGTGATGTGAATGTATGTGGCAAGAGCCATCAACTTGAGTTCCTGAGTAGCATGCATCATGACACCCTTTCCTGCTTTGACTCCCCAACATTAATGATTCTTGCCTGATCTTTCCATTGCCCAGATTAAGCATTTGTAGCTCTTCTTTAGTGAGTAGGGCATGTCAGGTAAGAACCCAAACCTTGTTCTTGTCCAACACTAGAACGAAGCAAGGACATACACCTGGCAATGCTATGCTTATACGTATATACAGGCATTTTCACCCATTTACATATAACAATAGTGTAGTTGAACCAAGAACCACCTTGTGGTGGAAAGTCCTGTAAAAGTCCTGTGATTGTACTTTGAAGCAATTTAGCCTCTCCTGCTTAATTCTGGTAGTGAGGCAATGAAGAAGCAGTTTATGTTTGTTAAAAAAAAACGGGAGGAATGATGTCACAGAATAAAGAGCACAGATCAGGCACTGTGACTGATCAACTAGAAAAAATAACACCTCATCAAAATGCAGTTATCTGGAACAGAAGAATCAGAAAGATCAGAGAACAATTAGAGATCATTATTTCTGAAAATATGAACGACAACAAGAATATTAAAATGGAACTTTAATTGAATCTTTGAAGAATGGGTCTGAAGAAAAAGAAAAATAATGGGAAGGACATAGCATGCCCTGACATTCATAACTGAATTAGAAGTTTTTCCTTAGCCTGGGAACTGCATGAGAAAATGAAGATAGTATCTACACTCTCTGTAAAATTGAAATATGATATATGCTTTTGATGGCATAAGTAAAAAAGGAAACTGAAACTATATGTATGTTTATGATTCATTTCAGCTTGGAAAGCAAATCTTGAGGAGTGGCATCTGTGTAAGAGAAAGATCAGTCACCTGCAGCATGATATAGAATAGGATAATCAGATCTCCTCAGATATCCATGCTTCTAGAAACTCCACTTATTGGAAAGAGGTGGGATATATTAAAAGCATTTAGCTTGCATTCTGGAAACAAAAACTCTTGGGGGATCCAGAATTAATCCCAACTAAAAACACTCCATGCAATGGAAGCTTGTCTAGGTCAGGATGAAGTTTACATATGGTGAACATGGCAAATGGGATAAAAATGTCTCAAAGGAAGAGAGCTGAGGGAAAAGCTGGGGTTTAGAATCAGTACACAGGCTGGTAGTTCTTGCCCCTCCTTCCTCCTCAGGAAGAAGGATTCCTTACAGTCCTTCCCTGCTTCCCCACGGGGTCCCTTCCATGGGAGAGAGTGCTCCATGAACCTCTCCTTCATGAGTCCTTCCCACCAGTTCTGGAGCTGCTCCAGCCTGGGCTTCCCACAGAGTCATGGGCTCCTTCGGGAACAGCCAATTCCCCTGGCACTGGGGTCTTCCAAAGCTGCGTAATCAGAGTCCACTGGCAGCAAATCAAGTCCACTGGTAGCAAAATCAAAGTTCATCCTTCCTGGCACCTTCAGGGAATGTTCCACCACGTTCCTCCATGAGTGCAGGGGGACACCTGCCATCTTGCCATGGGTTGCACGGAAACCTCTGCTAGGGCACCTTCTTCCCCTTCTTCCTCACCAACCACCAGCACCGATCTGCCTCTTCAGTTCAGCTCTACCCTCACTCTGCTCAGGTCTTACCTCAGTTCTTCCGTATGTTAATCACAGAGGAGCACCTTTTGTCTCTTTAATGGCTCCTTGGCTGGTTTTGAGCTGAGGGAGCTCTGCAGCTTCTTACAGGAGCCACCCGTAGGGGCCCTGCGCCCCTACCAAAGAACCTGCCAAACCAAAACAGCACAACCAAAAAGCAGGTGGGTGGGGTATTTATTAATAATGAGTTCTACATTAGGTGTTACATTCAGTTGCCCTTGCACAAGTGATTAGCACAGCTAGTGCATCTGAAACATTCACCCAGACCTCGCAGATGCAGTGCAGGACCCATGTGAGATTCATATCTTTGTACAGCAGCAAGTAGAAGGAAGTATCTCTCCTATAGCATAACAAAAGGAATTAAACATCTGAATTCAGCAGTGTGTAACACACAAGGCCAAAATAACATCATTAGTATTACAAAAGATGACCCACAGGTGGTGTCCAATCTTCAGTTTTGTTAGATGAAATAGAAATAAACAAGAATGGGTGCATTTCACAGTAGTGTTAATGATCAGCAGCATGCACTGAGGATTAAGAGTTGTGGGGTTTTTTTCAGGAAATCAAATTGCTTTAAAGAATAGTGGGTCAAGATAAGCATAAAGGGTCTGGAAGCCCTTTGAAGGACTTAAAGGGCCAAACACAACATCTTTAAGAGTAGGAAGACCTTGCTGCCCCCTAATTATGCTTCTAGGAAACCTTTTCATGCCCCAAAACAAAGGTCCCAGAAGGAACTGAACAGCCCTCTTATATTAGAAACAAGAAACAGAAGGGAAACCTGAAGGCAGATACTCTTACGTGATCACTGCAGAGAAAGAAAAAAAAAAAGAAAAAAAAAAGAAGAAGAAAAGAAAAAAAAAAAAGAAAAAAAGAGGATCTCCCTTTTTTCAAGTCTGGAATAATGTAATTCATATACGGGACAGGAATGTCTTTACTCTACAAGATATGAGACTTTTAAAAATATATGGATGATGCTAAGAAACTTTATGTGCTAAAATGTCAGCACAGAAGGTTCTTTGAAAAATAAAGTAAAATCCAGTATAATCCTGGCAAAGGAAGTACTCCCCTTGAGAAGAGTTTTGAGGGTATGAAAAGCACCTGAGTTGTTTCTTCTGAATTTGTTCTTCTGAAGCTAAAAGTACTAATGTTTACAAAGCTGACTTGCAGAGAAAAACAGTAGAGAAGTTCACCAGAGACACTAGGCATGTTACCAGACAAAAGAAAAGTCTTTTGTTTAAAAACAAAAATGCCAATTCCACATGAAAAAAAAAAAAATAATGTTACTGGCACAAAGTGCCTGTATTACCTGCCAGTACTGCAGGAAAACTGGAGTAGGGCGACCTTCCCAGCTGCTGCACTGGGGAGAACAAATGTGGTGCTCTGGTACCCCATAGACATCTTCTCAGGGACTTCGGGAAACCAGGGACTCACTAGGACACATAATTTGAATGTTGTCTAAGAGTGCTACTATATAAAACAGTTCAGTGACTCTTTGGAGTAAATTTTAATAAGTTGCTAGCAAAACTGGAAGGGGTGAATATTTTCTGAGTGAATGACCAAATCAAGCTTGGCGCTGCCTTTTTACAAAAATAAGGTCAAACTGAAAGCTACTGCCTCATGTTTCACAGCACTAAGTAAGACAGTGTCAGACTATTTAAACAGTGGCTTTGGCTGTAGTTTCTTGGTATATTTTTTCATTTCCTTGTTTACAGAAGGCCAGCATCAGCTAAAAACAATCACAGATCATGATTTCTATGGCTAAAGAAATGAGTAATACCCCTCACTTAGATTTCCTCTCAGTTCAGGACAGAACATATTTGATTTCTTTAGGGGAGCCTTAAAATGTTGAAAAAAAAATAAGTAAATACATTAAGTTGAAAACATAATTGCCATGTAGGCATTGACTGAGAAGGATAATGAACATTTTATGATTGTCACTTTTAAAAAGAGAAAAAAGGATTTATCAAGGTTTTTGATAGGTGGCAACTAAACCAGTTCCTGACAGAAAGCTTTGTGGAAATCCCATCCCCCCTGCAGAAAATAGCGTAATTTTATTTGCATTATTTGAAACAAAACCAAGCATGTTAATATTAAAAATGTTAACATACGCTAACTGAGACTATTGTTCTCTTGGGAAACAAAAGATGCAAATAGAGACATGGTTACATTTGATTGCCAGACATGCTACTGCTGGCATAATAGTAACTCAGCTGTCTGTGATGACAACCAAAATGGTATGCCAAAGCACAGACAGTATCTGCTTCACCTTCCAGAAAAAAGGGTACCAGAGGCATGTAGGTTTCTATTTTGCCTGAGAGAAGCCCAGTTGAGCAGCAGAACAAGTCAAGAAGCTTAACTCTAGGAGAAAAGAATGGGGAAGAAAGCAGACTTTGTCACCATTACAGTGAGATTTCAAAGGAGATGCTCAAGTCCAAATGACAGTACAAGCCTCTCAAAGGTTATTGACAGATTATTAGAAAGATACAGATAATAGGTCCATTCCAAGTATCCATGTTAGTGAATATGGCAGAATGCAGAAGCCTGGTGGAGGAAAAGCTCTTGCAGCTCCATGCCCCTACATTCAACATAACAAGGCTGATCACATATTCCCTCTAGACACAAACACATGGAGCACACATAAAAACCACATATATGCACAGATACTCAGCTGGCCACACAAATAACACAGACAGGAACACTGAGCTCTCACATAGACACAAAGAGTACGAATTACCTCATCTTCTTCCCCTCTCTGTCTGAGCAGGATGGAGGTCTGCTAGTACATATATACATATATGTACATAAATACACAGATACAATGTAGAGCCTTCCATGAGGTGGGCTAAAACACAATCTGCCCCATAGCTGCCACTGCTCATCTTCCCCTGACTCACCATGATGGGTTTCACATATGGACAATAGGGTTGAGACTCTTTTTCAGCACACCTAGGAGGGGTTCAGACAGGATATATCTCCCTCCGAGGCCTTAATTTGTGCTCCCTCCCTGCTACCATGTCCCTGCTTCTCTGGGTTTGTGGAGATGGGCCTGTGCTAGACTGATGGCTCCTGTGATAGGCTTGGAAGTACCCAGGGCATGGGATTATTTAAGATCCCCACCTGCCATTGCCTCTCTGTACTCTTTTGTGGGTGTTCAGGTGAGATTTTATCACATAACTTAACAATAAAGAATTGTGTTTATTAAATATTAGGTCATAAAATATAAGATACTGGACTGGAAATTGCAGGGCAGTGAGTGTAGCTTCACAGGGACAGGCAGCCTAGAGGAGAGGACTTAAAAAGCGTGTGTTGTGCATTGTCAGGTTTGTCAGAAAATAAGAGCTGGAAACAGATTTATGATGCCAAACAAAAAATCTAATGAAACACAGCACTGCTAGGTATGTGCAACAGCACGGTAGGCCCAAGAGTCAGTTCAGTCAGTAGTTACTATTTACTGACTCTTTATTGTTCAAGCAGAAGGTCTGGATTTTTGCAAACTGCTCTTTAGAAGTTGTGTAAATGCTCCTATATTGCACTTAGGGTAGATTTTTTTGGATCTTGCCTTGTAGAATTCAAAAATCACCACAAAGATAAATGACGTGCTCAGTCTTAATCAGGGTAGACTATAATATTCAGTGCTCAGTATCTTGCAGATGTTATATCATCCCTCTATTTGTTTCTTCATTGCAGCCTTTAACATCCAGAGTTACCATATTGTAAACACTTAATTTCAGAACTTCAGAAAAAGCAAACCCCTGTTGGTTTAATGGAATAAAAGTGTTTATTTTGAGACCATTTGCTGTAAAAAAGATACAGAAGTGCCTCCTCTTATTTATATCACAGTTTCCTCCAAACATACTTCTCCAATGAACAGTGCAAGAGAAAAACTAAACAAGATCATTCTGTCTTTAATTATAAAATGCCAGTTCTGAAGTACTCAGAATTCATGTCTAAAGTGTCATTAATTTCAGAAGAGAGATGCTGTGTGGAAGAACATAGGGCAGACTTTACTCAAGACTGTGGAATTCTTTGTTTGCATTGTTTTGTATGAGAATTTATACAATCTTGATGTATATCTATTTTTTTGCTGTATATGTGATAAGAAAATGGCATTAATATTTTTCATTAATATGTATTCATTAATACATTAGTATGTATGAATAAGGAAAATAAATTTTAAAAGAGAATCTGTCCAAATATCACTTTTGTTCTTGTGTGCAACGAAGCTATATAATTTTAACCTCATGTGTGTTGTGTGGTTTTTTTAAGTACAAGCTAACTCCTAACTTTTTCTGAATTAACTTTTTTTTTACCCACCATGTCAAACTTTTTTTATTCTGGATTAATGACCAATAGTTGTTACAATCTGACAGGTGTTAAACCAAGTATGTGAAATTAATCAGCTTATTTCATACCAGTGCTGTATTCACATCACTGTAGATGGCACAAATTTGCAGCTTCAACATTCAGTTCAAACAGCTGAACAGGTGACTGAATATCACCCCCAGTGAATTTCTTATTCTTTTTTGATCTTTTCCTTAATGTGCATATCTTTTGTCTATGGAAGCTAAATTTCTAGCAGCTTAACAGTGAAAAACTTCCCATGCTTTTCTGTAGAGACTATGCATCGGTTAAGGTGGATTCTTCTTTTCAGCCCAAAGAACCAGATCCCATAAAAACTTGAGAAGAAAATTAGTGATGAATGACATATTCCTTCTCTTGAGCTGCTTCCCAGTTTATATCTCATTTCTGTTAAGGGATCAGGTTTTTTATTTTAAGTTCCCGTTGACAGATGTGACTCTGAGTAGTTTAGTTAAATATCCCACTAAGAAAAAAAATTAAAGGCTTGATTCGGTTGCTCACACATAACTTTCTAGTGCAATGTGAAATGTTGCAGGATGCCATGGTTTCCAGTTAGTGCTTCAGAATAGTATAGATAACCTGCAAATGCTGTACCATGACTACCAAACTTATGAAGATATCCTAACTTAGAGCTTCTAAGAAATCAGTAGTCACCTACTGTGCAGATAACTGAGTGGAGTCCTGAGGAGTCAGTTCATGCTTAAGACACCTATATTTATTATCTCTGTATCTGCATGGGCTGTAGGGATCTGACTGCATCAAGCTGTAGTTGTAACTTGCATTAGAATCAGATGTCTACCTAATTGTAGCAGATACTCTCGGATCATAACATAGGTATCTATTACCCACCACTCTGAAAATAAAATAAAATAAAATTTTCAGTTCAGTTTTGAAATAAGAAGTAGTAGGTAAGTAACATTTTAAAGCTCAGATTTTTTAGAATCTCTTGCAGTTTGTCTGAAATAAATACTTATCAACTATGTTTTGAAATCCTTCTATACTTTATCTCTCATGTCAGAAGCTGTTAAAAATATATGGTGGAATTTAGAACTGACTCACTAGCACAGAACCCAGCCTAGTGCTAGGAAGTCACACTCTATGGAGATACCCTGATTCCATGGCTAAAGTAAACTCAGTTATCCATGTGGCAAAGTAGCAGCTTAGGCAAAAATACATAGAACTAATAAATGAATTAATAAATTGTGTTATGTCGTTAGAGCTTTCTCTCATTTGACACACCACTTCCAAGAATCTTGGGACATGTCAGTTGTAACTGATGAAATTAAGCTGCAAAGTCTAAAGTTGCATAAAGGCTAGGTGAATCTGATAAATGCTCTGTGTATGCGAATCTGCATCTTGCCCTTTCTAGCTCAGAGTGCTGAGTTTGCAATACTTTGTGAATCAGGAAATAAAAACACCTGGTTACAATTTACCACCATTTTCTTTGGCTGGACTAAACAGCTAGTCTTGTGATCTTTTATTGCTCTCGACTTCCCTCATTAACTCTTTCAAATACACTTTTTATTGCCTTTTTTAAATCCATGACAATATAAGATGTCTGATACTATCTGTGGTTCATAAGAGCAGACTTTTTTACAAAGGACCAGACACCTCAGCTTTCCCATGACACTATTTTAACTTGCAATAATATTCCCAGTAAACCAGGCTCAAGTTGTGCATTGCTCAGCATCTTAGGGCTACCAAGAGGGCATACACAATGAGGCTGTATACTAATTTTTTCTCTTGCATGCATTGCTGGGCTTGCAAATTCTTGATTGAAGATAAAAATCTCCCCAGCTGTCACTGTCCTGCTTAGTTGACCAGAAAGTCTCGTCATTGCAGTATCACCAGCACACTATTTCAAACTTAACCTTCCAAACCTAACACTTGCAGTATTTTCATAAACATGAATGGATATTCACTTCATTTAATTCCTACAGTAAGACATTACAGCTCTGATTCAAAGGTAAACTATGAAAGCTTTGCAGTGTATGGGCAGTTCATGTGCACAGAGTTTGGGCCATTCTAGACTCTTGGAAGCTCTAATATTACATTTGGACATAAGCAGGCTCCTTGCTCCTCTTTATTACATAGAATATGAAGGTAGTCCAATGTAATTTCATTCTCATTTAGATGGCAATTTCTTCATATAGAAAGTCTCCAAGTTTACATCCTTACTCTGATAATGCTCTTTCCTAGAGCAGTTAGAAACAATGGTACTTAAGGTGTTGGTTTTCCTTAAAGGAGCTGACATTACACCATCCATTTCTTGACTTTTAGATAGGATTTGATTGTGCAAAAGAAGCTACAGGAGGCTCTTTAAATCCTTTTGGCTAGATCTGAAGTAGACAATGGTGACCTAACCCACCCATGTTCAGCTGGGCTGAGTTTATGCTGTAGACTACCTAATTGCTTCCACAAGCAAGAAAGCAAGAAGAAATTCACTTAGAAGGCTATACTGGCCAAAGTATTTGCTTAATTTACATCTCAGCATAGGGAACTACACAAACTGTTATGACTTGCACAGCCAAGATAGAAACCTGTACTTGTGCTCAGTGTATTCAGACACAAGGACAAGAACAAGGTCTGTGAACCTCCTACAAGACTACTGTTATGTGTGATGGCAGAAAAGGATGGAGATGCTTAGATTAGCAAAACCTAGGTATGCCCTCATGTTAACAACACAGCCTCTAATTGAACCAAGGGATATCGATACCTTGTAGTCATGAACTCTAGCATGGTTTTATGTATGTTGCCTGTTTTTATACCTGTAGTTTGAAATGAAGTCTGCCTTTCAAACACATTTTTTATGTATGTTTGTTTACTGATAAACTAGCACCATATTTTCTGTTTTCTTGTGTATTTTCTGAATAAATTCAGGACAATTCTTTTCAACATTTTCATTAGTTTCATTGACTAGCTTCTGTTTCCCTTCCATTTTTTGAGACCTGAATATCAGAAGTGAACACAGCATTCATGTGAAACTATGACATGGCTTCATATGTTGCTCTATACCTTAGATTACTAAGAATTTCAGAATTATAAAGACACAGAGTGAGTAAACTGAAAAAAAATGTGTTCTTACTGAATTATTCTGCTCACCTGAAAGCATTCTAGATTACAGAAGGCATGCTGACACATCTCTTCACCTAGGTTCTTCCGTTTTAACAGCTAACGTTTGTAAATCTTGCTGTCAGAGTTTAAATATTTTCTCTTCTCCCCACTTATTTGCACATGTTCATAATTTTTCTCATAGATAAGGAAAGAATGTGCTTTCCAGTGAAGAAACTAGCAACAGTTTATCAACATATTCTTAAAATTAAATTTTCAGTATGAAGAGGATGTGCATTAAGACCACCCTACATTTGTCCACTCTTGGAGGGGCTCTTCAATTTCATGTTAGCCTGGTATATCTCTCCAAGGAAGTTTTCACTTCCACTTTTGAGTCAGTTTTATAATTACTTCAGTATCTTTCAAGGCCTGTGAGCTCCTCATTAAAGACATGAAGAGTTCTCCTACCAATAATGATCCTCTGAGTGAGTTATCTGCAACATCATTAATGGAAAAAAATGCCTTTATTTTACAGAAATAATTGGAAACGTTGGCCACATGTGATAAAGTTGCATTCCATAATTATTTTGCCATATATGATGTATGTCCTTTGTTTCCTATTATGCTTATGGAAGCATACTTTCTTATATTTTATGGAGGCTGTTTCAGAGAGCCCCTAATTTATATCTAACAAACACTTTTTCTGAACCTAATTTATTTTTGTCAATAGGATGCCTACTTAATATTGCTTAACTCTGTAATGCTTACTTGACTTTCACAAGTGAAATTTATTCTGGATTTATAACAAAGGTTACAATTCACAGCTATAGCTCCCTTGACAGAACTCAAGCAAAAGCATCTTTGCTTGGAGAAGTCAGGCCTGTCCAGTCTGCCTACTGCTTTTTCTCCATTGTTCTGCCCAAGACATTGTGATCCTAAATTGATGATTTTTTTTCCCTCCTCCATTTACTAAGAAATTTAATTCCCGTGTTTAAAAATTCTTTCACTTGCACAAGGCCAAGTCTTGGCCTTACTTGCATATATGCCCATTTAAAACTGGTATCTATGTAAAAAGAAGGATTGATTTTTTTCTTTCTGTACCTGAAATCAGGAATAGGATAACATGTGTTCTCTTTTATGCTGCTTGACTTCAGTTGTTTGATTGTTGAATGTAGATATAATAATATTTTACCAAAATTAGCAAAGATGATGAGCAATTAGAAAATTATGTTTACAAGTATTCAAGAAGTTTAACAAGCAGCACAAAGGAAGATCTTCTGATTTTCAGTAAGAAGGCTGCTGCTAGAAAATAATCCTGTGATCCCACAAACAGAACAGCAACATAGCTGAAGAAGGAACTGCTGATCATCAGGGCAAGCAACTTGATGTTTATGTTTTTGTGTGGATAGAACATATTTTTTTTTAATAAACCTCGGCTATGACAGAGGAGTTTGTTGTTGTTTGGTTGTTTTTTTTTATGGAAGCCCAAAACTCAAAGAATTAGCCGACTGAAAGGTTAAGTATTTACCCTATTCTGCGCACAAGATGCTGTCTCCAACAGCACCCACACACTGAACTCACATAAAATTTGATCACTGGGACAAGTCCCCTTGCTCCTCCTCTTCAGCTGATAGACACAGGTGTTCACTAGTGCAGGTGCACACACAACACTGTGTTCACAAGCGAACACATACTTGCAGGTCCCCTGGATGCTGGCACAGACTGTCTGTCTGGTACCTCTGCCAGGATCCTGGACACCTTTACTTGTTTCAGGGGTCTCCCTACTCCCTGGCTGGTCCAGCTTGGTGCTCACTAGCAAACACACAGCACTTACACATTTGTTCCATAGTCACCCAACACTCACAAGTCTCCCCAGATACCATCATGGCCCCTCCAGCTAATTGATACCTTTGCTTGGTCCCAGGGCTGCCTATGATCTGTTTGGTCGACTCTGAGGTTTGCAAGTGAATGACACACACACCCACCATGCACACCTGGACTTGGAAAGATATAGACTCTTACCCCACCAGAAACTGGCACCAGCCACACAGGCTGTGACCTGCAATCCTGCTGCAGCCACCAATGCTGAGCCCCTCATCTCGGTCATGCTGGTCGCTCCCAGTAGCTGTTTTTTGGGATACACACTTTTCCCACCCCAGTGGCTGGAGGTTTAAGACCCCTGCTTACTTCAGTCATTGATGCTGGGACCCCTAACCTCACTTCAGCAGTTGAAACCATAGGCCAAGGAGGCCGACACCATCAGTCTGATTCCAGCTGTTGGCCCCAAATTTCAATCACACACACATACTGGTCTCACCAGTAGCTGGCACTTAGTCTCACAGCACACATACAGGATGGAAAGTGAGATTACTCAAAAGGATAGTTAAGAAACAATTTAGTAAAAAGCAGACACAGGGCTCAGTCAGACAACAGTATTTAGTTTTACATGCAACCAGCCCCTTTTCTTTCTGTCTATTCCCTGGTTTGTTCCTCCCCATCCCCATCCCTTGCACATTCCCTCATCAGTTTGTATAGTTCCACTGACCCCCCACCAACATCCTGAACACTCAGGCTTACGTCCTTCTCAGCAGCAAAGTCCTAGTTTGTCTGCATCTTCTTCAAAAACCTGTGAATTAGTATGACTGATGAAGTTTGTTTCTTGTCTTTGTCTCCATTATGTTTGTCAGGTTTGTGTTTCTGTTTTCGGTATGGCTTCCTCCTTTTTTGTATCACTCCATTTGATAAGGTCCTCGATCATATAACCTTAATGAGATAAATGCTCCCACATTCACACACTCATCATTTAGCATCACTGACCAGTTTTTTACACATGACTGGCCTCCCTTATTTTTTGCCTAGTTTGGCATCCTGTATGGTTTTGTTTATGACTTCCTCCTTGTTTTATTAGCCCCTCCTGCACTGAAAAAGGTTCTTGACCAGACACCCTTAAGGGATCAGATGCTCTGTCTTTCTACATACCACTACAAATCCCTTTTGTCTGGAGTAGTGGGAAATGTTCCTTATTGTCTATTGTTATCACAGAATGGCTGAGGTGGGGAGCGATCGCTGGAGATCATCTTGTCAAATCCCCCTTGTTCAAGCAGAGCCTCCTAAATCTAGTCAACCAGGGCCCTGTCCAGATGTCTTTTGCTATCTCCAAGGAGGAAGACTGCAAATGTCTTTGGATAACCTGAGCCAGTACTCAGTCACCCTCACAGTAAAAAAGCATTTCCTAATGTTCAGACAGGTAAGCCCATGTTTCAGTTTGTTCCCAAACAAGCTGGGCACCACTGGAAAGAGCCTGGCTCCATCTTCTTTACAGTCTTCATCCAGGTATTTATGTTCTTGTTGATATCCCTCTAAGCCTTCTCCAGGCAGAATAGTCACAGCTCTCTCAGCCTTTCCTCATAGGAGACATGCTTTTGTCCCTTAATCATCTTTGTGGCTTGGCTCTAGATTCTTTCCTCTATGTCTCTCTTTTTCTAGGTAGCCCAGAGCTGGACACAGCGAGTACTGAGTAGTGGGGAAGGATCACCTCTCTTGACATGCTCGCAACACTCCTCCTAATGCAGCCCAGGATACCAGGAGCCTTCCTTGCTGCAAAAGCACATTTCTGGCTCATGTTCAACTTGGTCCACCAGGACCCCCAGGTCCTTTTCTTCTAAGCTGTTGTCCAGCTGGGCTGCCCCCAACATGTACTGTCCACACTTGTTTGCATTCGTGCATAAGGGATATAATTACTATAAATTATGAGAATACATCCAGATGAAAGGGTTTTGATTAAAATAACACAGAAAATTCAGGAAAAATTAATTTTAGTGGGTGCAGAACTAAGGCAGTTCATTAGATTTTAATCCAAATGAGGGCACTTATCATACTGATAATACTGTTAGCATTGGAAGCCAGATGTGTGAGAATTCATTTTCAGGAACAGAAAGGAATCTTTTCCTCTTAATAGTGTGGAGAAATTGAGTGGAAATATCCTTTCTATGTAAACTGCCCTATGCAAAAAAATAAGAGTACCACTTTTCTTTCAGATTGTGTGACCCTTTTGGTTTATGGTAGACAATCCAACAAATTTACTGATTCAATAATAGATTTCACAATTGTTCTTCGGAATATGAAAATTGTGCTTGCAACTTGGCTTATGTAGGATTGTGATTTCTTCTTAGTTCTGGGAAAACTAACTTGTTTCATCAATGAATGTATTTTCCAGCAATCATTTTCAGGGTCTGAATACAACTATCCGGAGAAAAGTAAAAGGCTGATCAAATCCAGCTAGTTAAATTCCCATGAAAGGAGCACAGTGGAGGTTGTAAGTCTGACAGTGGTTATATTAAAAACATACGCTGCAATGAGAGTTAAAACATTTTTAAGGTTAAAATGTATTTCTACTTAGTTAAAAAGGTGTTTGTATTTGTCAATCACTAGCCAATCACTTTGCATAGGCATAAAGAACTGCAAGAGCTGTACGTAAAAGAGGAGCACATATAACACATTCTCATTATATACACCTCTAACTTCTTCAAACTTAGTTGAGAGATATGCTTCTGTAGATCTTCCTTTCCCTTGTTCTCTCCTTCTCCATGTTCTGGTTTCCAGGAGAAGGCATCAAGTGACTGCATTGGAAGTGAGCCTGAGTGGGCTCCAACCCTCCTCCAAGCTGACCTGCATTGGTACTAGGATCACAGCAAGCACCAAGTTTTACCCTGGCAGGTAAATTTTGTTGCACCTTTGAGCTTATTAGGATAATATATATGGTGATATTGAGACCAAGGAAACTTAGATTTTATTCTTGTTTTGAAATGTGTTTTTCAAGACATATGAATATACTGTATGTCCATGGCAAAGTGTTGGCATGAGGGAGGCTGCAGGGATGGCCTCTTGGAGAGGAGGCCAGGGTCACCCTGTGCTGAACACAGATGGTTCCAGTGAAACCACAGCAGGACTGTGGCAGTTTCTCCAGTTTCTGGAAAAAACATATTTAAGAGACAGCAAAACATCACGTGGCAGTATGAAGAGTAAGAAGAAAACTGGGTGAGAAACAACCTCACAAACATCAAGGTCAGAGGAGGAAGGGGAGGAGATGCTCCAGGTTCTGGAATTCCCTGCAGCCCATGGAAGAGACTAGGCTGGAGCAGAGATTCCCCTCTACTCTTCAGAGAGATCCACACTGGAACATATATCAACAATGCAGCCCATGGAGGACTCTACAGTGGAGGAGCTGGATAGTCCTTGAAAAAACTGTGGCCTGTGGAGAACCCACACTGGAGTAGATTTATCCTGAAGGACTGCAGCCCACAGAGAGGACCCATTTTGGAGCAGGAGATAAACAGGAGGAGGAAGGAGTGGCAGAGAGAAACTGTAACGGACAAAGCATAACTTCCCATTCCCCACTCCCACTGTGCTACAGAGAGGAGTGAGGAAGTACAGGAGACATGAAGGCGTGAAGTTAAGCCTGTGCAGAAGAGATGGGGGAAGGTTTTGCTCTAATTTTTACTTGTTTTACACAATCCAAATGTATTTTCATATTAACACATTAAATTATTTTACCCCAAGTCTAGTGTGTTTTGTCCCTGACAGTAGTTGGCTGGTCATCTCCTTGTCATTTTCTCAACCCACAACCTTTGTTCATTGTATTTTCTCCCTATTGAGGATGGGGGCATAGACAGTAGCTGGGTGGGTATCTGGAAGCCAATCAAAGTCAGCCCACCACAGAATTCTTATACTGATACATTTCTAAGAGCATTTCATTAGTACTGGCTTTATAAAAATACTTTAACAAGAGTATTTCTTTAGTAGTGCAAGCAAAAATAAAAATCCATTCTTTCTTCATTTTCTTTGCAGTCCTCACCCCGTAATGGTCCTTCATTCTCCTCCTCTCCCAAATCTGGCTTCCTTGATCAGCCAGTCATTCTTTTTCTACCATCTACTTGTACTTAGTTTTGTTTCAGAAATTTTAGTTCTTCCTTGTCTAGTTCTTTTCTTCCATGTATATCAACCATTCTCCCTTTCTTCCCTCAGGACCTCTGAATCCCAATGCTTGCCTTCTCCTCTGGCCTTTACAACAAATCTCTGCCCACCCTGTCTTGTAGAACAGTAGGTTTTTTTCAAACATCTCTTACTACTGTTACACATGGTCATTGCCACAGACTTCTCATTCAGCCACTCCCAGTCCCATCTGTTCTCGGATTTTCTCAGTTAATTTCTCATCCCTTTGTCTACTTCCCTAGCATGAAGTCTCAGTTTTCTGTGGCCTTCTCCACACTTGCATGGTTGTAACCCTTGTACCTTTTCAGTTTGAATTATGCAGTGTCTTCTTTGTCCATGTGATGACTCCATGTTACAGCTGTGGTCTCAAGAGAATTTATCCAAAAACACTTTTGGCAGAACTTTGCAGAACTGGCATTTTAGGGATAGCCTTGTTTAATCCTTTGTGAGCAGAATCTAGTAGGAATTTAGCTGCTAAAATTGATTTATAAATGTATTATAAATTGAGGCTGCATGGTCTGCAATTTTACAAATGCTTAGTACACGGTACCATGTAGGTGGATTTTCAAGTTGACTGTGAATAAATGTAAACATTCCCTTCAATGCCAAAATTATTCAGGCTAAAAAGCACATACCCATGGTTGGAAATTCCAGCTCAAACGTTTAAAGTCTGGCAAAACTGTAAGCAACTGAGAACAGGGTCTTGCAATGCAATCAGTAGAGAAACCAAATAGTAGATGCATTTATCAATCCCTCTTGCACGAGAACACATACAAGACCAGATTGTAACCCGGTACAAATCAGAGAAACTGCAATGAGTAAATGACAGTACCTCTGATTCATAGCAGCTGTAGCTATAGCTTGTTAAATAAAAATGAAAATTTGTGTTTAGGTCCTATGTAAGCATCATTTATTGTTGCATTTTTAGTGTATTAGTGAACTTAAGGTAAAACTGATAACAACATTCCTGGATTATAATGAAGGTAAGTCTTGAAAATGGCATCGTAGTCTTCAACATCATTATAATGCTCATCTCCTGTAATGCCAATAAAATGTGATATAGTAGAACATTATATTCTAAACCCTACAAATTGAAAGTCTTTTAGAAGATTAAAGTAATTCTCCAGAACATTCTTCTGAAATGTCTATAGTGCCATTTTTAGGAAAAATAAAATCTCTTGAACACAAAAGTTGAGTTAAAAAATGCTTAGTTTCTAAATCTAAGAAAGAAGGTATGCAAGACCTCTGAAATCATGATTTCTTTTATAAGCCATATATATAAGCCAACATCCAGAAAGATATAGAGAGATAATATCTTCCAAAAGCTCCTAAAATTATATCTTGTTTACACAGACCATCAGTCAGACATCTTGACTAATAATTTCTGGGCAAAAATACCCACGAGATAAAATTTTTAGGCCTAGTTCTTCAGACATCCGTTCCCAAGAGGGACATTTCCCTACGATCTTTACTCTTTTCCCCAAAAAATCTTTGGGCTCAACAGAGATAAAATGAGGATGTGCATGTGAATTATGGAAATAAGAAATTCAAATTAACTGGTTGAGGTAGAGTCCTTGTAAGCAGAACATTCAGACTAATGCATTATTTATTACTCATATTTCAAATACATCTGTCAAAATAGTAGATAAATGCCATAAACTCTTGAAGAGAAAAAGCATTTAGATTAGCAGTCAACAACAGAACTTGATATTTAATATCACATAGTGTTATAGACCTTTCTACTTAAGAATTTTTTTCCTGGAAATCAGTTTTTATTTGCCTTTGTCTGTTCTGTCCCATTAAACACAGTTCAGTTCCCTGCAAAATTCCTATTTCTTTTCATTGGTTGCATCTTTCAAATAGTCAGGAACAGATATTCTGGCAATCCCACATGTTAAGTCTTTCATTAGCATAATTTCATATTTATTTATTATAGCTACTGATAACTCAGTTCTCGTGCTAAGCACTACACAAAGAGAATCTGTATCCTGTCAGCATGCAGACCTTTTGGTCTTCATGCAAGCAACACATTCCTCAATTTTACTGCTGGGAAGAGTGTCCTGGAATCAATGGCCTGAGGATGGTGTTTTTCATTATATATGTGCATGCCACTTCTTTTAACCCTTTTCTCCTGTTCTAGTGCTTAACCGCAAGGCATTTCTGTTAATATTTTGTTTGCATCAGCCTTAACATTTCCCTTAATAAATCTTCACAAGAGAAGAACAGTCTATCTTCCACAGTCAAAAGACACAATAAGTGATAAGATATAAAGCTAGTGGTCTAAGTAGCATGCTCTGGTATAGTACTGTGGCTGTCTTATAGACCTTGACATCCCTTAGAACCCTTCTTCTTTGTAACATCACCAGTAAGAATGGACTTAAAAATATACAACTAATCTTTCTGTTTGTGTCTATGTCATGCTAGTTGTCACCATATATCAATGCATATGTCTATTGGAAACTATCAAACCCATCTGACTATTCCTATGGATTGCTTCAGCAGTCAGATTGGCATTAGGTTAGGAATAATTTCCTTTCTTTTACTCCTGCTCTTTGTACGAATTAGCAATATACAATTGAAGGTACATGAGTTTAAGGTTAGCTTCCCTTTAGAAGTATATTTGGAATCTTATTTTCATTAATATGAACATTGTCAGTGCCAGATCACTCTCGCTATATATATGTAACCAGGATCAAATCAGGTGACCAGGTGTACATCCCATTTCAGGATAGTACAATGGCCACTGATGACTCCACATTAATATTATGACAATATAAAAGGGTGTTTCTAACATATGAAGAACCAAAGGGAGGAAATTATTTTTCCCCAATCTTTATGCAACATACATAGAAGATATATGAGTCATGTGTGTAATATAGTACACGTATATGCCCTAACGGCACCATACAGAGCTACATCCTTCCCTGCAATTGTCTTTTGCCTTATATATTATTGTAAGAATTTTTGAGTTCTTTTTCCAAATTTCTATGTATATATCTGTATTGAAGTAATTCTTACCTTAATACATTTTGCATATTACTCCAAGTAACTGGTAAAAACACATAATATACCAACAAACCAGGATCAGATCTGCATGAAACTCCACTGGCAACAGACATCATAGGATGATAATTTAATGCTGAATTTTTATGTTTTTCTTTAAATTGGCCATTTAACCAGATTTTAACCTATTTAATTTTGGCTTCACTAATTTTCTATAGTAGATTTTATATTAAAAGTCTCCTACAGGTACCAACGTCACCAGACACATTTATCAATCACATTAATCTTCTTACAGATCTTGTAATGTCTTTTTCCTGTGATTCACTGTAATCATTACGCTTGAGTGTAAACTTCAGAGTTTTCTGAATAAAGATGTCATCACTACGTGAAGTTTGATCACTTTGACTTGCTGAATATCAAGTTAATTTGCTGTCCTAGTTTAAGCCAGGATGAAACCAATTCTCCTTTTACCGATTTCTTCATTCCTTCAGGAAGCTTTTTTAAACTAGTAGCAGAGTGTTCCAACTAAGACTGATAACAGTGGAATGTTTTTCTAACTGCTGGGTCTTCAAGGTCACATCTTTGCTCTGCTGGCTCAGACACTACAGGAAGATTTATGACCTCCCCTCCCCCGTAGGAGGCTGAGTTAGACAGACAGCAAAATTGGCCAGAGATATTCCATTCCGTGTACCTATGTAAGCTCAGAGGAAGGTCAGAGATCACAGAAGACAACTGTGAAGGACCAGGTATTTCCTTACACGAACATGAAATGTCCTTTGAGTCAGCTGACAAAACTGACTTAAAATGGCGTCTCCACGTGGCGCTGAACCCTCTGTGTGGGGGAGCAGCTGCTACGGGGGAGGAGCCGGGGCAGGACTAGGTCCCGTCTGATTGGCTGAAAAGCCCAGAAATACAAAACCGGCCAATCGGGAGCACAGAAAACCCCATAAAAGAGGCAGCCCGGCACGCCCCTCTCTCTCTCGTTCTCTCCTCGTGTTCGGGGCGGTCCTCTCCACACACTGCCTGCCGCCGCCATTTTCCCGCCCGCGCCGCAAAGCTGCAAAGCCGCGCGCCGCCGCCGCCGCCGCCGCCGGTGCCTGCCCGCCCACAGCCACTTCCCTCTGTGGGGGGGGGCGACGTGCGCTTGGAGCCCCGCCTGCAGCCGCTTCGCTACCCAGCTTGTCCTATCTGCCCCGCCGCGTGGTGGGATAATTCCGGCTACCCCAGCTTACAGGGGAAAGTATAATCCTGCCTTACCTGCACACAAATTGCGACCCTATACGGGAACAGCGTCGGGCATATTCCTCCCCTCTCCTTCCCTCACTTGAATAAGTAAATAAGGTGTGTAACTAAAGTGTACCCATATATATTTAATGTGTTGTAATCACTCTTTTTTAACCTCCTGCCCCAAATTGCTTTGTTTTCCCCACAATAAACCGTGCATTTCACAAATTCTAATTGGGGATTGGCTGCTGTTATTGGAAATATTAGTAAGTGCTGAGCAAGTTATTCACTCGAAAAAGTCAGGGCATAAGCCCCTGTATCCTCTGTGTGAGGCGATACCCACGTGTGGATCTCTCAGCACATCCTGATAAGCGTAATACACTCCAAAAAGGAGATATAATAGGTCGCGGATCGTGACAACAACTTCCTTCCTTCTTCTTCTTCCCTTCACTTCCATCCATGGCCGGATCCGGAGAGGACTCCGTCCTTCCATCACCGTCAACCACCAGGCTCAAGCTCTCCTGACCCTCATCACTCTGTGCTTTCTCCAGCAACAGCTCTGGAATTCTTCGGGACTGTTCGCAGTTAAGGAGAGTGCTGTGGGAGTTGCTGGGGGTGGGTGGAGGCAAGAGGCTTTTGCACATATCTGAACATATTGGTATATAATTGTATATATTTTCTGTTATTATCAGTGTTTAATTAAAGCTGTGTAGTTTAGTTTTGAGTCCAGCCAAGTCTTTCTCTTTTTCTCTCTCTCCTTCCCTACCTGGATGGGTGGGGGAGGGGATCGAGAGCGTTGTTGTCGGACCTGAGTCAAACGGTGACAGTCATGCTTCCTGCTCCTGAGTGCCAAAATCCACTGCTTTTATGTTGTTTGGCTTGTGGTCAATCCTCAGAAGCAGAAATCTGAGGTGAAGTGAATTACCAGTATTTATTCTAAGAAGCCTCCTACAGTAATTCCAGATAGTTACATTGTAGGGGGTTAACAGGAAGATCATTAATTCCAGAACCTTTGCAATTTTTTCTTGCACATGATGTGCCCCTCTAAATGTAACACCAGATTTGGCATGAGAAGCATGGGAATGTTCCAGTTTCAATACTTCTAAATTTCTCTGACCACTCAAATATCCAAGAAGTGCTGATCTATGACATATCCATCAACAACACCTACTATGTGAGAAGTAAAGGCATTGCACAAGAAAACATCAGCTGCAGCCCTGTGTATCTTGCTGAACTGCAGCTCAGATTGCTTTTGTTCTGTAAATCTTGTTTGAAAACTTACTCTCATAAAGCCAAAGTATGCAAACAAATGTAGTTTAAGGGGCCTCACTGGTGGATTTGGGGCTGCTTTTTTCCTGACTTCATCATTTCTGCAAGGCACATGTTAAAATAGCATGGAATTAAATTAAAGTTTTGCCTTATTTTGGCTTTGAAAAATTTATTTTAGTTCATGTAAAAGGGCCCCAGCTAGGGCACAGTTAGGAGCATGAAAAACACATTAACACCAGCCTTGCCCCAAGGTGAAATCTCAAAGACAGACTTAAAAAAACAGGAGGTTTTGTTTATTTGTTTTGTTTTTTGTTGGTTTTGTTTTTCCTTCCTAAATTGTAACTATGAAGTTATTACTAATTCAGAAAATAAACTTCTATGTGGCCAAAACTGAGTCTTCAGGATACAGCTGATATTATATAACTGCATACAATAAAAACATTTTTAGAACTGTTTCAATAAACAAATAAAGAAGCATGTTTTTTAACTCTGTCTAGCTTGGAAATTTTATTTTCAGTAAGTATTGTAGCAATATACTTGAAGCATTCTGTGATATTTTAAAGTAGTCATTTGCAGTTTGGTAATAGTTTTTAGAGAAGCTACAACTCCAATACTTTCACTACAGTCTCCTGATCTTATGTCTGAAGTCATGTTTCTGGAACGATGGTTAAACACCTTGGTTAAGCAATTAGTTTTCAGAAAGAACAGACAAGCGTTGAAAGCTCTGAAAATTTAAGTTAGAGTGAACTGACTATACACATAGACCTTTGCTAGCAAAAACAATGCAATATGACAATCATGCAATTTCTGGTGCTGAGCTTCCCAAATCTTTCATGTTTTGCATGAATTTATTAATACAATTGAAGAAGCTTTGAAATGCTAAAGTAAGTGTAAAACATCACATTATGTTGTTAAAGAAAGTAAACCAACCTGTGCTGTTAATTATGGCTAAGATTTTGTGAGTCTTCTAGGAGAGAGTAGATATATATTATGAGTATATTGTTTTATATATATTCATGGTCTTAAAAGATACTCTCCAAGAGGTTTTTAGTGATACAACTGAGAAGAAAACTTGGTCAAATTAATTTATTTTTCCTTTAATATATGTACATTTTATTATGGGGTTATATAGAGTGCCAACAACTACTCTGTTTCACGAAACTCAAGGAGAAAATTTTCCATGAGAGAAGGAGTAATTTAGTCACTGAAGACGGATATTTTATTAACTAAATTTAAAGAGCAATGAGGCAATAATATCCTGTTTTATGTAGAGCACTACTCTGCACCTTTTTATTATGTTTTTCTTTTTTTTTTCTCCTGTCACCACCTTATTTTGTAAAAGAGTTTGTCATAATTACAAAATGAATGTGTTGAAAATACAAAATAAATGAGCTAGTAAAATGATATCCCAAAGTACTTATTTATGTTAAGCTGAGCCTATTCTATTTTCCTGTACAAAATAAAGTTAACTAAATAACCTTTATAACTGACAACCCACTTTCAGAATTTTCCTTTTCAACCAGTGAGAAAGAGGTGAAAATGATTAAGAATACGTCTGCATTACATCGTGCAGGAGAGGATAAAGTTGCTCCTTTTCTTCGGACGTTATTTCAAGTGAAAAACTATGTTACGATGACGATTCTGCTTTCAACACACAACTGTAGTGCAATGTTACCTTGGATACCCCAGTACAGTTCTTCAGTGTGGACATACTCTCTATAGCCTCTACAGATATTGTTTCTATCTATTCTTAGTCCTTTTGACACCTCCTAAGGTCTTCTATCCCAATCAAATTCTATAAGCAGGAAGAAGATTGACTGACTACAGAAAGTCCTATGTCTCCTCTTTGAGTGTCTTTCTCTAAAAAACTTTGAGAAGCTTCACTCACAAATCTGTCAAATGAATTAAAATGTGACCTCAATCACCCTGTGTTGGCAGAAGTTTATCTATGCAGATGAATGTCACTGTTTGTCTCAGATCAACAACAATGCTCTTGGTTCACCACCACACCCCAGGTAGGGAAGGAGAGAGAGAAAAAGAGAGAGAGACTTGGCTGGACTGAAAACTAAACTACACAGCTTTAATTAAACACTGATAATAACAAAAATATATACAATTATATACCAATATGTTCAGATATGTGCAAAAGCCTCTTGCCTCCACCCACCCCCAGCAACTCCCACAGCACTCTCCTTAGCTGCAAACAGTCCTGAAGAATTCCAGAGCTGTTGCTGGAGAAAGCACAGAGTGATGAGGGTCAGGAGAGCTTGAGCCTGGTGGTTGACGGTGATGGAAGGACGGAGTCCTCTCCGGA
>NW_009952893.1:7442850-7513304 GCF_000747805.2 Chaetura pelagica | reverse complement strand
GGGGGGGGGGGGGGTCATAGATCTCCCTGTAGTGTCTGAGCCAACAGAGCAAAGATGTGACCTTGAAGACCCAGCAATTAGAAAAGCATTCCACTGTTATCAGTCTTAGTTGGAACACTCTGCTACTAGTTAAAAAAAGCTTGCTGAAGGGAAAAAAAAACAACAAAAAACCAAAAACCAGTAAAAGGAAAATTGGCTTCATCTTGGCTTAAATCCGGACAATGACTGACGCTAAAAATGACAGGCCAGGCTGCAAAAAGATTATTCTCAGGAAGCACCAAAAAAATATTATATTTCTAGATAAGATTTTCAATATAAATTTACAAGTTCACTGGCTTATGCTTTGCTTCTGAATAGATGTTAAAAAAGTAATCCTCTAGTGCTACCTCTGGAGCATGATTAAAAACAGTCCTGTAGATTTAGACAATCCCTTTCTTGCCTTTTAGAATATAGGACATCCACAGATCTCAAATTTTATGGGGGTAAAGGTACTTCTTCGGCATCTCATATAATCAAGGCAGAGATACTTCAGAATAACTTTATAGTCTTTTTGGTTGCTGACAACTGGAAAGAAGGTATTAAGACTCAGTACTAAGGTAACTCTCTCACACAGAGAGTGTATATTACACAAGCCACACATTGCAAAAATTCTGTCCCAGCAAGCAGTGAGACTTCATTATGTTTGGATGGGTTGCTTGGCAGGAAATATCTCTTTCCTGAATATTCAAAAATCTTAGTGCTGCTTATCACCTTCACATGAAATAATGGCCTCAGTGCTCAGTGTATGTTTGAAGTTCTTTGTGCGTAGGTAATCCGTGGCTACTTTTCCAATCCAGAATGTTCTTCTTTCTCAAAGGAATGCCAAAATTCACAAAAAGATAAATTTCTCAAGTAAAATGTGTATATCTTATACACAGCAAACACCAGAAATAAGGTTCTTACCTACCTTGAGAGAAAAAAAATATAATGTTCCTTAACATGTAAAGGTCAACATGAGATTAGCTAGCATTTTTTTTCAAGGAGGCTTTATATCTCCCTAATGCTTATACGGCACATTGCAGTGCTTAGGAGGCCGTGGTGGTCTCTTAACAACTTAGTAAGGGAACAGGCTAGGTACAGCAGCACAACACAGTGTTTCAGTAGCTAGCTACAATGTTGGAAGATGGGAAGTGAGGTCATCATTGCACAGAGTCACATTATGCCTTATATGTGGTTACACAGGACCAAACAGTTCTAACCACTATTCTCCTTTTACAGCTATCAACATAGAGAGAAATTCAACAAGTAAATTGTTTTTACAGCTCAGATATAAGAATTCATTAATTCCTGTAACTTAGGTGTGTGCTAAGTCATATTCTCTCCCAAAGAGCAGTGATTGTTTGCCAGTCATCACTAATGCCTGAGACTTAGCGTGTATAAACCAGTTGCTATCTATGGATATTTGTAGATTCCTGGAATTCAGTCTCCTAAGGGCTATAGTTTCCCACTCCTCCTTTGCTTGTGTATCCTTTTAACAGCCCTGAAACTGAGCTATTTAATCTTGCATTATTCTTATTTCAGTTTACCAGTTCTCATGTATCTAAACACCAAATTCTTGTAGCCTTACTCTGGAAAAGTAGAAAGGGACAGAACGGCTTTATCTTTTAAGGATTTATCACAAATTTGTTCATTCTGATTTATGGTTTTACCATCTATATTTAAGCAGGAAAGAAAATAAAGTGTTGATAAAGGGAAAGCATAGTGATCTCCTGATTTTAAGTATAGTATTCGCCAGGTTGGGATGTTGCAAGACAATGTGTCTTAGCCGCCTTGGGCTGCCTTGGTGATCTTTTTCCTATTTGGAAACAACATGGCCTGCTCTGAACACATGAAGCACCGTAAAACTCGTCTTCCATTTCCGTAGCAATGTGCTTCTTATAGACAAAATTGCTTGAGAGAAGAGGCCCCACTCTGTAAAAAATCTTAAAACCTCATAAACTATATACATTACAAACCTCCTCTAAAAGTGTTATTTTTTTTTTCCTCTGAAGTCTGTATATCGCAGGACAAAGCCAGTGGTTCCTATACAACCATATCAATATTTATCTAATTATTTATGTAAAAAATAAAGACACACATATGTACACACGTCTATGTTTTCTATATTCACATTCAGGATCCCTTTGTAAGGCAATAAATCTAAGGATTCACTATTTTAGACAACAACTATCCTATCAGAAAACATCACAGTTTGTGAGAGAGAATATGAGTTTGTCCTGTTGCTAGAGAAAATCTTTGACTTCTTTGAGTTTAAAGTAACCTTAGAGTTTAAATGAAATGGGGTTTCTTATCTCTTGAGGAATTATCATTATTTTAAAATAATTTTGCCGTTCCACACAATATGGCACAGCTGGTGATCTCAGCTTTCACTCTCTCCTGCATCTTCTTTCATCCACCTCTTTATTAATACAAATCCAGAACACAGGAATGAAATGTAATTAATGTTTCCAGAGGGAGAGAGAACAGAGCAAGGTTAAAACAGCTATAGGCTTTTCCACAGTCAATGGCCCACCTTCCTTGGTGACAAGAGGAAGTGTCTATTCAGAGAACATGACTGCGCTGACAATTAGAGCTGTGTGGGTTTCTGACTCTTCTTGAGATCTGAAGTGTTATTTTCATTAATAACCCTGCGGTCAGCTTTCCTGCATCCATAATCACCTCGTCTCCCTCCTGATGCAGATTTCTTTCATCTACAAGTTTTCCCATAAGATGATTCATTGTGTATAAAATTCCACTTCACACCTAATGTAAATTATACTGCCAGCTATCCAAATGCCAGCAATCCTCCAAAACTCAGTCTTTTGAAGGCAGTAAGCTGCAGGCTCTGAGTACTTAAGTGAAGCATACTGGGGTTTACTAAAGCTTCCTGAGTCAACTACCATGTAGTTTTATGATTTTAATAATATAATTAATATTGCCTGTTGTGAATAAATTCAGGATATTTTCATCCATTTTTCAGATGGTCTACAGGCTTCCAGTCTTAATCTTTTATCCCTTCTGAATGATTTCATGATATGCACTAAACATTACAACTAGCAGGAATAGTTGCAACACCTTTACTACAAAGCAGTAGACAACTGCTGTTAGAATAATGTTCCTTCCAGATATATGTGTACCATATCTCAGCTTAAGGTACATCTGTAGGAGCAAATAAATAAAAAGTACCAGAAGGTGTGCAAAAGAAATAAACTGATTAAGCACTCAGTGCTCAACTGATACAATTATAAATGTACACATCTATTGCACTATTGAAAGAAAACAAATAGCATACTCCTAATTACAACAGACAGTACAAAACCTGTGAATGAGCAATCCAGTCCTGCTGACAATTAGTGCTGGGAAGGCTCTACTATTAATGCTGGCAGCCCTGTTGCTATAAGTAGAGGAGGAATGGTAATTTGTGGATGGCTAGAATAACAGGTTTAGAGTACATCACATGCTAGTGAGTGCTATTCAGTGCACCCTAATGATTTTTCCCCCACATCCTTAATCTGTTTATGCTATTAATACCTAAATACCTTTGAAAAGCTACCTTGTACTTTATTTTGTGCTTTAGCTTTCATTTTTCTTTTATATGTTCTGCTCCTTTTCATCTCTAGGAGATCAATGTTCTGTCCCATCTTACAATCTATCTTCTTCTTTTAGTGTTTGTGCAGACTTAGCACAGCAGTCTGTCTGTGTAGTCTTTTAGGTGTGAGCATGGAGCGCTCTGGAGGCATGTGAGACCTTATGTACATGATAGGGCGTTAAGGTTTCAACAAACTCTTGACTGGGCTTTGACAGGTTATCTGCAGGCTGTCTAGAAGGCAACTCTATAGATAACTTGTAGCAAATACAGAAAAAAAATGTGCTGCTTGTTACTGATAGAAAGCTTGCTGAGTGCATTGCTACTCATCGATACGGCTACAATTCAAGATGCAAATACTGACAGAAACTATGATGGAGAGGCTTTACAACTGTAACAGTATTTCACCAAACCAAATTATTTTGATGGCTTCATTAGGTCAACAGTGGCATGCCTGACTTTTTGCTGGGAAATGGTAAACTGCAGGTTATTTGGTTGGTTGCTGTTTGCTTGTTTATGAAAGGATTAAATTTTAATCACCAGCCAGTGTAATGACGACTATTTCACCTGCTTTAACTGTTCAGGAGATTAGTTAATTATAGGTAACAGTACTCTATAAAAATCATTTAGCGTGCTATTCCCATATTCCTGGTGTTAGTTTCTTACTGGAAATGGAGAAGCTTGCTATGTTCCAGTCACAGTATTTATACTATATATACAAATAGCAGAATACACTTCATACAATGCTACTAAATTTAACCATGGAAGCAATACTGGCTAAGAGTGTTTTAGAAGGGAGGTGGTGGAGGCACCGTCCTTGGGTGTGTTCAAGGAAAGGCTGGATGTGACACTTAGTGCCATGGTCTACCCGATGTGGTGGTGTTGCTCATAGGCTGGACTTGATGATCTTAAAGGTCTTTTGCAGCCTTGGTGGTTCTGTGATTCTCTGAAGTAATAAGTATGATGGTAGTAGCCATTCTGGCAATTTAAAATAATGTGCTAGAAAATAATGCCTCTTCTGTTAATTTATTTGTTATTAGGTGTTCGACATATTCAGTTTTGAACTATAAAAATGCATTCAGGGGTGAATTTTTTACTGTATCAACCTTTGGAGAATCTTTTATTGAAAGAAGTAGTAAAATGGCTCATGTATCTCATCAGGAGCCCTTGTACATGACAAGTTCTTCCTTTAAAGAGCAGGACTGAACACCATAGCCTAACTGCAGAGATACAAGTTCAGACCTAAGTTCTGAGATTGTTCCTCTTACTGTTTTTCAGACATCTTTTCTGATAATGCATCCAGGTATCATGTAGTTTTACTCTACAATAAACTGCTGCTTGTTGAAGCCTCCCAGTTACAAGGGGCATTTAAGCTAAGATGCAGAAGTTTCTACTTTTTTTCTGCTTTTTTAATAACAGGTTTATTCACATCTCCCATACTAGTAGATAACATTTTATGGTTTATTATTGCATAATATTCTTTGATAGCTAAGAAACATTTTGAATGATAGATTAGGCATTATGCTGAATAACCTAATAACAATGTCTCCTTGCAACAAACAGTGAAAGTGTCTTCCTTTCAGCTCCAGAGCAGAGATGGTAATAACTCATTGACAGGTATAGTTTGGTCTGACTGGAACCAACAACTATTAGAAGCAGAGAGTCTATTTACCTTTATTGCTTAAACTTGAACTATACAAACTTGATATATTATTCTGTCATGGAAAGCTCAGTGTCAGCTACTGGTATCTCAAAATATTTCAACTAAGGAGACAGTCTTGTTGTGCATCTTTATTCATAGTGTATTTCTTTTGGTTACAGATCACTAACCCAATAATATCTGACAACAAGACCACGTTTCTTGCAATGATCCAGGAACCCACTCATGCTGATATTTCTCTCAAAAGTGAAAGCTTTTTGTATGATTGACCACAAACTGTCTTTGAATTTACTGTACCTTAATAGGTACAAACTGCTTCCTGGAATGTTTTTTGTCCACTTTTTTGTCTGCTTTTTTCCTACTGCAGGCAAAAAGTGTTGTGTAATCCTGATTATGAGTCTCCATTCTGCACCTATTTAAACCCAAGCTCATATTTCTGAAAGTCAGTGATTAGAACTGTAGACAGAACTCTAGATGTCTGTCTCTTACACTTTGCATACTGACACTCATATTCTCCACTCTAATTAAAACAGTTTGGAAATAATTTAGTATCAAATCTGACTTTCAGATGCACTCTAGTGATGGTTCAAAGTAATTTTTAAGGCTTTCATACTCATCTCCAAATTATTTAATGGATTCCCTCAGAATACTTTCTGCAAAGCCCAGAGATCTTAGGCAATTTTCATTGTCCTTTTACAAAAAGTAAAATTTTATCCAAAGGGTCCATACAGCTGGCTTGGTATCACCTATTTGCAGTAAATTTCCATTATTCTTATTCCATTATTTCACATTTACTGCTGTTTCTCAAATTAGAATAATTTAAAAAGCCCTGATACTAAAACTGATTATTTAAGTTCAAAACTTCTGTATTATAGAAAAAAAGGATTATCTGGTCCCTCATATTTCAGTGTGTCAAGGTCTTCTTGTTTTGATGCCATTAAGCATGAACTACTTAGACCTCATTTAATTAGAGCAATTAGGGCTTTGCCGTTGATGTGCTTTGCCCTTAACCTGAGAAGGTAGTCTGGGCAATCAATATTTATTGGAACCAAGGCTACTTTATATCATAACTGCCACAGGAAACAAAGAGACTCTGATAGTAAAAAAAATTCTAATAAAGGTCAGGGTATCATATTTTACAAAGATAAGAGACACTTAGACACATACCAAGAAAGGTGTCTCAATGGTAAATGAAAGAAAACTGGTCAAGGAGAGAGGTATTCCAACAGACTTTTAATGGAAGCAAAATTCATTTGGATTTGTGATAATAAAATCTCTTGCCAAAAACTCACTATGCACTTGCATTGGTTGGGAACATTAAATTACAAGTAACTGAAAATGTTTCCGTTCCCTTATGCTGGGTATTAGGGTTAGATATTATGCAGCCATTTTGAATTGCCTTTAAAATGTAACTGGAAAGAGAAACTAGGAGTTAAAACATTAAACAAGCAATTCAGGGAAGCAGAACTGCAAATCTCATGTTGGTAAATAAGACCAGAATCAGACATACTTGTGATTCAGTTGCAGTACCTTGTTCTGAAAGAAACTGCCTTCAAGACATTTGATATTGCCTAATTATTCAGAATGGCAAATCAAAATAGAAAGCTTGATGGTATTTTAAATCCTAAACTCACAGCTTATTTTTATATGTGCAGATGCCTTATTTGAAAGAAGAACATCCTAAATATATCTTCTGTAAACTGCCTCAAAATCAAGCTGAATTTCCTACAAGGTGAGTCAATCTGTTAATGAAAAAAAGCTTTTGCAGGTTGAGTGTTTTCAGCTCTAGAATTGTACTAGCAATGACATAACTGAAAATCCCTAAGTTTTAGCAAATTTAGCAGATTACTGCACACCACGCTATTTTTTATGCCATTCATTTGATGTGATTCATTAATAGATAGCAGGCTTTTGAAAGAGGGAGGAGAATTTCCACATTTGACAAGAATTACATGACCATGGCAGAGCAGTGCTGAATATTCACAACTTCCTAAACTCTTGTTCTGTTAACCCTGTAGCCATACTAGGAAAACACTACATTTTCATTTTGGCCATTTTCTGGCAAAGGAGTTTTCTTTAGAAAAAAATATTCTTGGAATGTACCCTCCGCAAGTTTGCTGATGACACCAAGCTGTGTGGTGAGGTTGAGATGCTGGAGGGAAGAGATGCCATTCACAGGGACCTTGACAGGCTTGAGAGGTAGTCCCATGCCAACCTCATGAAGTTCAATAAGGCCAAGTGCAAGGTCCTGCACCTGGGTTGGAGCAATTCCAGGCTGGCCACAGGATGGATTGAGAAAAACCCCAAGGAAAAGGACTTGAGGTTATTGGTTGATGAGATGCTCAACATGAGCTGGCAATGTGAGCTTGCAGCCCAGAAAGCCAATCATATCCTGGGTTGCATCAAAAGAAGCATGGCCAGCAGATCTAGGGAGGTGATTCTCCCCTTCTACTCTGTTCTCATGAGACCCCACCTGGAATACTGTGTCTAGTTCTGGAGCCCTCAAAACAGGAAGGACATTAAATTCTTGGACCAAGTCTGGAGGAGGGCAATTAAGATGATCAGAGGGCTTGTAGCATCTTTCCAGTGAAGACAGACTGAGAGTTGTGGCTGTTCAGCCTGGAGAAGAGAAGGCTCCATGAAGACCCCATAGCAGCCTTCCAGTATCTGACGGGGGACTGAAAAGCTAGGAGGGGACTTTTTACAAGGTCTTGTAGTGATGGGTCAAGGGGTAATGGCTTTAAACTGGCAGAAGGTAGGTTTAGATTACACATTAGGAAGAAATTATTTGATGTGAAGTTGGTAGGACACTGGAACAGGTCGCCTGGGGTGATTGTGAATGCCTAATCCCTGGACATGTTCAAGGTCAGGTTGGATGAGGCTTTGAGCAACCTGGTCTAGTGGAAGTTGTCCCTACCCATGGCAGTGGGATTGGATCTAGATGATCTTTGAGGTTCCTTCCAACCCAAACCCTTCTATGATTTTATAATTAAAACAAATAAATTAGGAAAAGGATAAATGTCATTTCTTATAATGAAGGGTATTAGGCCCCTCCATGAACTTCTTTGCCAGAGGAACAAGGAACCTTCTTCCCACAGTAGTAAGTTAGGTGCCTTTATCTAGACACAGACTGTCTTTACCTATTCCTCAGCACAGAGTTTTCTTAACATATAGTAAAGTGCTGAAGATTTAAATTCACAATGAACTGTGGAAAAGTTATGCAGGATGATGGAAGGAAATCTGGCTGTGTATTTAAACAAAACACAATATGCATAGCAAAGCTCAGAGTGTCTTAGGATGGTCTTGATTTCTTCAGACAGCAGGGGATGCCAGTACTCCTACAATTTAAAGAAAAACTTTGTAGAATTCTTGCCTGCCTTCTTGTTTTCAATAGGATTAAGTTAGCTATCAGTTTTCCCATACACTTCAAAGACATTACTGGAAAGTCGTGCATCCTGTTAGCCAAATGAACTTAATCCAAAATAACACCCTCAAACTACCACCTCTGTGGTTCATAATTCACATTCAGCTGATGTGATCTGACACAAACTTAGAGAAGAGAACTGAATCTAATGAGGGCCAAGAACTTTGTATCTGCAGAGGATTTTTTAAGACAGTGGAACATTGATCAGTTTAGTGTCCTGGCATTGTTGGTGTGCAAATGCCACTCCTAGATACTTGGGACTCTGCAGGTATTCTGTTCTGCATCTTCTAAAAGAAGAAGGAACATAAAAGCACAGATTCCTTTCTTGTGCCTCAGCTGCACATGTATTCCACAGGCAGCCCAGTAAACTAGGAATGCAGCACTCCCACAGAGACTGAAACAACTGCAAAACCAGCTGAAACAAAACCAAAACAAAATTTTGTTCCCAGTAGCTGACACTTAAAATGTCACTGGAAAATGAGATGGAAGAAGGGAGTCTGCCTGTATGGTAGCTGGGAGGAGAGTTGACTGGTTTTTGCTTTTCTTCACATGACTGTGCTTGACCTGGAAAATGCTGGGAAAATAAATTGTACTCAAAACTTAACCTTAAAAAACACTGCTTATCTCAATTAGAATAAAACCAGAGTGAATGAATCAGTGAAAGCCTGATGTTATTGGAATGCTTAAAGAAATAATAAAAATAATCTCATACATTTTCCAAAAATACCTTATATAGCAAAATTATTTGTTCACACCTAGGATACAAAAGAAAAATATTGCATTGTTTTGCTTCCTTCTATTTTTTCTTCTATAAAGAATAAATTATGTGAAAAAATGCTTGAGATAAATAGTTTTATACACCTTTATTCTGGAAAATGAGTTTAAATCACTGTGTGATTTGTGTGAAATGTAACACAGCAATCTGTCAGAAGATATGGCTTTCCATTTGGAACAAAAATATCTTAAGTGAAATAAATTAAAGTATTATACTCGTATGGGTAATATGCAAAACAGATTTTCTTGACTCTCAATTTCACTTTGTATCAGAATATATTCACACATAAAGATTTCAGATGCAACACTTAGTGCTATGCCCAATATACAGTTTTAAATTCAACTGTGGTTTTCTCCAGCTTAAGCTAATTTAAATGTTAAACTTTCTGTGTTACTATGAATTGGCCTGTGAGAAGTAAACTGTCAACATAAAACCTGCTAGAAATACAATACCTGAAGCGCAGGCCTCTAAAATATGATGGTTTCCATTTTCAATATGTTTAAATTTTGCTTTACAGGAACCAGGTTTTCTTGGTTTTTTGTTTGTGGTTTTTTTTACTTCAAGCTTTTTGTTGGAATGAGTTTAATCTCACTAATCCAAGTGTTGCATGCAGACTATATATTATTTTACTTTCGTCAGTATTAGACCCTTTCCCTTTGTGAGTCTTGATGAAAATCTTGTGAAGCTAGGGAGAGATAAAGTGTATAACAAAGAAAGTTAAGTTGCCAGTATCTTACAAGTTCATTTTGGGCAGGAAGAACACCTGAGGACTAGGGAAGGTCTTGGATCTTTTGCAGACTACCAAATCTGTATAATACTGAATCTCAAACTACAGTCATCCGTGGTATGCCACAGGAATGTCTTAGCTTTGTGTCTGTGATGGTTTCATTATGGCCACTCTTCCTCAACTTCACCAAGATGAGAACAGGAACTTTCTTTCCTTGCCTTTTAGAGTAATTCACAAGTTATGTGATATTTTCTGCCATCTGATATTCATTTTACCATTCTCATCTCAAAGCCTCTAGTGTGTACCTGAAATCCCTTTATAAACTTTACTGGGCCTGCCTTCAGAAAACTGTGGAGAAACTCTTCACTGCATTGTTATTTCAGCAGCTTCTTCACTTTGTTTTAATATCTGTATCTCAATGTTTTATATCCTTGAAAGATTTTGTGTGTCAGAGTTATTTCCAGATTTTCTGCCTTTCTGTGACATCTATTGAGTCTTTGTATGAAAAAGAAAAGCCTGCCTGATGTAAAAGCAAGAAGCTTAGTACTTCCCTACTAAAATTGAATATTTTTACTTTTATTCTGGGGCAGTTTTACTGCCAAACCAGTTATGATTCAGAGAAGATGCTAAGGTGACACCAAGTGAATCTAGTGAAGAAATCCTTTTCAGTACATTAATGCAAAGTCAGTCCTATCTGTAACCATGCATCTCCCATTCATGTTCTTCTGTAGGTGTCTTGGTTCCAAGAAGCTGTGGGTATTCAACAAGCAAGAAATAGCTTCTTGTAGCAAGAACAAAGACCTTAATATTTATACTGAGTGTAAGGCCTTGAACTCTTGAATTAAAGTATTTACTGAAAAACGTGTTCCTTTTCGTTTGAGAGCCTTTTATTCTATTGTGAATTTTTTAACAGTTGTGCCCTGGGATCTGCTTTTGATCTGAGCCAACTGGCAGTCTCTGAAGAAATTAACAACATAGACGAAGGCCTGTACGAGTCAAGACCACTAGTAATTGGTGGATTGAATGTAACTGGCCTCCTTCAGATATTAAGGAGATACTTTCTATACTATTTTAACAGTATAAAAAAAAGTATCCTGTACTTGTTTACTACAGTGCCAAGGAGTGCTACTTGAAGCATTAAATTTATTAGTATAGATAAATCCAGATCATTCCAACTCCTAAATCTACAGGACAATGTCCAGGCATGTTTTGGTTATCTCCAAGGATGGAGACTGCACAATCTCCAAGGGCAACCTGTGCCAGGGTTCAATCACTCTCACAGTAAAAGTTTTTCCTATGATTTAGTGGAATTTCCTGTGTTTCAGTTTGTGCCTGTTGCCACTTGTCCTGTCACTGGAAAACCACTGAAAAGAGCCTCGTCCTTTCCTTTTTGTATTCTTCTCTCAGGTATTTATAGACATTAGTAAGATTTCCCTGTGCCTTTTCTTCTCCAGCTCAACAGTCTGAGAGATCATCTTTGTGGCCTGGCCCTGGACACTCTCTCCAATACATCCATGTCGTTTTTTTCTGAGTAGCCCAGAAATGGGCACAGCATTTCAGTCTGGCCTCACCAGTGCTGAGTAGAGGAGAAGAATTACCCCCATCCACCTAATTTCAGTGCTCTTCCTAATGCATCTCAGGATACTGTAGACAAAATGTTGTTCTGACAATCACTACTCAACTATGTAATTTGAAACATCCATTATTTGACTTGCAGCTACAGTTTATCAAGACATTGTTATTGAAAACCTTTTAAAATAATGACCCTCAGTAAGTTTGCAGATGAGACTAAGTTGGGTGGGAGTGTCAATCTGCTGGAGGGCAGGAAGGCTCTGCAGAGGGATCTAGATAGGTTTGATCAATGGGCCAAGGCCAATGGCATGAGTTTCATAAGGCCAACTGCCAGGTCCTGCATTTTGGCCACAACGAACCCCAGCAGTGCTACAGGCCTGGGGAGGAGTGGCTGGAGAGCTGCCCAGCAGAGAGGGCCCTGGGGGTGGTGGTTGACATCTGGCTGAACATGAGCCAGCAGTGTGTCCAGGTGGCCAAGAAGGCCAGCACCATCCTGGCCTACATCAGGAATAGTGTGACCAGCAGGATCAGGGAGGTGATTCTGCCCCTCTACTTGGCCTTGGTGAGGCTGCATGTCAATCATTACGTGCAGTTTGGGGCACCGCAGTATAGGAAGGACATTGAGGTGCTGTAGAGGGTGCAGAGAAGGGCAATGAGGCTGATTAGGGGTCTGGAGAACTGGCCTTGTAAGGAGAGGCTGAGGGAGCTGGGGCTGTTCAGCCTGGAGAAGAGGAGACTGAGGGGAGACTTCATTGCTCTCTACAACTACCTGAGAGGACTTTGCAGTGAGGTAGGTGTTGGCCTCTTCTCCCTAGGACAAGAGGAAATGGGGTCAAGTTTCAGCAGGGGAGGTTCAGACTGGATATTAGGAAAAATTTCTTCAATGAAAGAGTGGTGAGGCATTGGAACAGGCTGCCCAGGGAGGTGGTAGAGGCACTGTCCCTGGAGGTGTTAAAAAAAGTGGGTAGATGTGGTTTTTCAGGAGATGGTTTAGTGGTCACAGGGGTGTAGGGTGAATGGTTGGACTTTGTGATCTTGAAGGTATTTTCCAACCTTGATGATTCTGTGATTCTATGATAGCTAGACGTAGTGGAAAGGGATATTCTTTTCCCCAGGGTTGTCTAACTACTGTCCTGTTCCTATGCTATCTGCATATAATTCAAATGTGCCTGTGATTATTTCAGAGTAAGTCTCTTCCTGCAGTTTCTTCCAAAGTTAAAACAACAGTGAGCTGCGGCTTCTATGCCTCTCACAGACAATAGAAAGGCAGGTCTTTGCTGATATGTCTTCCCTATGGCTGTGATATAAAAATTGAAACTTGGTCTCAAATTCCTCAGTGCTCATAATGTATACCAGTGTGGTTTCCAGATGTATCAAAGGTCCTAGTTTGCAGGCAAAGGCATGATTTGGACTCGTCTAACCACCAATAGAATGTTTATTACTCAGAAATTATTACCTTAATGCAAACACATGCACACACAAATTGCTGGTGTCTGTTTTATTGTACGCTACAGTTTGGCTTGACTATGTCCAGAATTAGTCTCTGGATAAGAGATCAAGTTTTGCTAGTGCAGCACAGCCTGTAACCCTTTAGCATCTGGATCTTTCAGACAACTTGAGCACTCTTGCCATCAGAATGATTTTTGAAGAAAGCCTACTGTGTTCAATTACCTTGATGGGATGGCTGTGATTTTTGCTTTTACAATCACTGCTGAGATGATTGTTCCATCAATTTGAGAGTAGAATCCAGTTTGTGACTTAGTTTGTGTAATACAGCAGTTTTATGAAGACCCTGCAAATCACACAAGCCTTAAGATACTGTCTTTGAAGACATTCTTTTTTGCTAACAACTATGTAGCAAACTAAACTACAGAAATTGTGTGCTGTATTATCTGATAGACAGTGGAGACAAAAAGAGTAAAATAAAGTTAATTCAAAGATAATTACTTTGAGGGAAAAAAAAAACAAAAAGACACTCTATGTGTTTGCAAGTTATAGCCAGTGATCTCTCTGTAACTAATGTCCCAGCCAGCTTCACAGGAGTCAGTTTGTTTTCATTTTGGAGTCAACTATGTAAACAGCAATGTTTTATAATAGTATTTACTTGCTAGTGAGAAATACAGCCAGGTTAAACAGTACATGTCTGTCTTTTGAAAAAATCGTTTATCTTTGTTTTATAATTCAGTTTTGCTGGGCAGAGCTGATTTAAAAGCACAAATCAGATGCCAGGGAAGAAAAAACCCCAAGGTTTCTGTACTTGGAAAAAGTATATTACTTTATTATTAGCCCCCATAAAATTAGCAACCTGTATTTTTCAGTATGATTTCTAAAAGATACCTGAAAAATTAACTTAAAATAAGGATATGGGAAAAGACTAAATGGGAATATTTTTACCTTTTGCAATCATGTTTTTACAAAATCTAGACAGCTTGATTTAGGAAACCTAAATATACAAAATCAGTGATAGAATCTCATAGATTTTGGTCAGGTTCTTATTATAAATGTCAAGTTATGAGTCTGAAAAATAGTTTTGGACATTGTATCTAACTTTTGCTTCCAAAAAGAAAAGGGAAAACAGAGAGTCTTGAATATAATTTTAAGTAGGAAAATGAGTTATAAACATTCTTTTTCTGATGACCATTTTAAACTTAGTACCACAGCTATAAAGTATTGCTTGAATGGGTTAAACAAATAAAAATCAGTATTTGTGGTTGCAGATTGCACTTTTGTTCCTTAAGATAATTTCCAGGTTAACTTTCTTCAAAGACCGTTTGCATTCCAAAGTCAATATTTTTACTTGTACATTTCTTTAACAGTTTGCAAAAATGTCTAGACTTATATTTCAAATACCCTTCTTCTGTTCCAGCTACATGAATAAGCACATTTTTTTGCTTAAACCTAATATTTTCTAGCAGATTAGGCATGTAAGAATGTTAAATCTTTTACCTTTTCAGTAAATATTTCATTCATAAGTTTGTAAAACTGTAATAACACTAATAAAGTATAGCAATAATAACTTATTATACAGCAGGTTATTAGGAACAGGCAGAAGAGAAAGCCACAACAGCTCTGACTGATTCCCACAGCAGCAAGTATTCTGTCCAACAGACTATCTGCATTTGAGGCATGGGTCTCAATTAGGGGGCCTCCAGTCCAGCCATAGTCCCTGGAAGCAGTTATGTTCCTCCAGAGGCCAGCTCTCAGCTCTTGAGAAAGTGTGTGCATTATTTTGTGGGCTATGTGACAAGCCCACATTTAGCTTCTGATATGCAATGTACAGATTAACACTTTGATGGCAATAGTGGCAGACAGCACAACGGGCTCAGAGAACTGCTGGGTGTTTGGGTTAGAAAGGCACCTCTGCAACACAGTCACAATCAAATGCCACATGCTGACACAGCTCAAGGATTCCCTGTGTGGGGCCTCCAGAATAAGCATAAGGCATTTTCAGAATAAGGTGTCTGTACTTGCACCAGAACTGGAGCAAAGTATGCCACTGAAAAATGAAGTTATTTTCTTGACGTGTTGCATCCTTCGGGGCTCATTGTTATTCTAGACCCAAAGACAGAGGCCGACTGGCAGGAACAAAGGTTAAAAGAGGTGCTAGAATGTCTCTTTGGATTGAAGGAGTAAAGGATGCACTCTGATTTTCTGGCTTCAGCCTCTTTAGAAGGAGTTTCAGCAATGGGTCTTAAAAGGAAAGCCAGCAATGATGGGAGGAAGACACACACCCATGATTAGAATGATGAGTCTATGTGTCTTTTGGAAAAATTAAGTCATATTGATTGAAATAAAATGTCTGGGGAAAAAAAAAAAAAAAAAAAAAAAAAAAAAAGCAGTACTGACACTGTGAGGAAAGCTTTCACATTCTTCGACACTTGCCTAGTCAATATCCAGGAAAAAAACCCCTATGTTATGTTATCATGGGCATGAGGCAACACAAAATGATCCTGACAAAAACCCCAAGGTCTGCCATTATCACTCACTGCCTGTGTTCTTCCCAGGCCTTTTACTCCTGTCTCCTTCTCCTCTTTCCACTTCTATTCTCCCTTTTAAACAGGAAAAACTGTGTATCGCTGGTCAGATTGTGCGCTGAGTCAGTGTCCAGCCACTCCATCTTCTAAAAGATCTGGCTTCAACAGGGAGCAGTTCTAGAAATTTGACCTTCCTATCCACTTCATTCTTACTCCTCACACCACATTCTGTATAAATTGTTTTCCTGAGGCTGGTCTTCATTTACCTATCTTAGACTAGAAGCACTCCAGGGCAAGGAATGTATCTTATACCACATTTTTACAGCTCTCTGCAAGTGATTTTTAATAACAGAAGCAAAATCCTTCAATCCCTAAATAGGTAGAGAGCTTTCTTCCCCATGTAAGTTTTACTTGGGTTAAGTTAGACAAAAGCAACTAGTGTAGTAGTAGTAGTAGTAATAATATCGGTTTAGTGTATTGGTAGTTTATTAAAACATAAATTCTGAAATCCACCCTGCAAAGATAAAAAATGACAGTACTGCCAGTTTTATGTGAAATGTAGTAATAAAAGGAAATTATTCTCAATACACTGATCTAGTAGGTCAAAGTAAAATATTCCTCATCTGGAATTTAAAACTCTTGAATAAGCCCCAAGTCTCAGGGGAGCCATTCTGTAAGGGAAATATCAGTTTTCATGATGATTTTCTTTAAATTTAAGTTTTACTTACATACCAGTATGGTATGGGAGACATAGTCTAGTAAAAAACCCCTCACTTTAAGATCAAAGTATCTTTCCAACATTACTATATGCACGCACACACAGTTGTATTTCCACAGTTTGGTGTTTTCTCAACATTTATCCATAGAAATTCTAGACTTGCCACTTATTTTAGGAGGTTTCTGTGGTTACTGTTGTCAGAGGTGCCAATGCAGAAATGAAATGAAGAAACACATATCTCATACTTTCTATGTGCGGTATGAAAAAATCCAGACCTCTGCAAATTTTTCAAGCATTGGTTACTTTATAATTTCCTTCCTTCTCCTCTATTTCCAGCCTTTGTCTCAATTGTATGCATGCCAGACATAATTTTCAACAAAGAAATATTGAAATAGGAATTACTCCACAGTATGTTCCTGATGTTGATTCTGCAAATTCTGTCTGAGTGCGGTCAGGTGGGAACTAGGGCTCGTACCCCCAAAAAGGTGGCAAGATCATTAGTCCAGCTGAAGTGCATCTACACTGATGCACACAGCATGGGCAAGAAACAGGAGGAGCTGGAAGCCATTGTACAGTAAAAAAACTATGATGTAGTTGCCATCACAGAAATGTGGTGGGAAGACTCCCACAACCAGAGGGCTGCAATTGAGGGCTACCAATGTTTCAGAAGGGACAGGCAAGAACGAGAGGTGATAGGGTGGCCCTCTGTAGTAGGAATAGATTTGAATGAGAGATTAATGATGTGAATGACAATGCTGAGTGTTTACGGGTAGGAATCAAGCAGAACCCACCTGGATGAGTTCCTGTGTGATGTACTCTAGGTGACCCTGCTCTGGCAGGGGGGTTGGACTAGATGATCTCTCGAGGTCCCTTCCAGCCCCTAAGATTCTATGATTCTATGAAGAAGGCCAATAAGGCACACATCATGGTGGGAGTTTGTTATAGAGCCCCCCCAGCCAGGATGTAGAGGCTTATGAAATATTCTATAAGCAGCTGGCAGAGGTCTTGCAGTCACCAGCCCTTCGTCTCATGGGGGATTGAACTTCCCAGATGTCTGCTGGAAATATAACACAGCAGAGAGGGAGCAGTCCTGGAGGTTCCTGGAGTGTGTAGAAGACAACTTCCTGACACAGCTGGGGAGAGGGCCAACTAGGGAAAGTGCCCTGCTGGACCTGCTGCTTGTAAACAGAGAAGGTCTCATGGGAATGTAAAGCTTGGAGGTCATCTTGGGCAGAGTGATCACAAAATGATTGAGTCTTCAATTCTTGAAGAAGCAAGGTGGGGAAACAAGTCCTTACAGAGAACAGACACACTGCCAATTGGAAGCAGAATCTAGACCATTCACTTTCTGAATTAGGACCATGACAACCATACATGCTAAAAAGTCAGCCTCAAGAAACTACAAGATGCAAGAAACCAACCAAAATGGAAAAAAAGTTGTCTGATGTTTAAAACTGGAGGAAAGGAGAAACACTGAAAAAAATTCAATAGTTCTTTACCAAAAGGACTTGGCAAATTCTGGCCATCAGAAAAAACTAATTTCTGAACTAAAAGAAAGATTAAAGGTCTAATTACTTCTGACATCAAATCGGGTACTAACCTAGACAATTTTTCATCATTCCTGGGCTATGACTTAGTCTGAATTCCATAGAGAACCATGAGGGTTAGATCATGCTATACACAAAGAATATCTTCCTTCTGGGATGTAAAAGAAGGCAGGGTGAACACAAACTCTGTGAAACATGAGAGAAAAGTGTGAAGAGAAACACCCCTTTATCTCTACTTATAAAAAGTCATGCTTACATTAGTATGAATTTGCTCAGGATCACTCTTTTTTTTGTTTGTTCATTTTATCTTAAAATATTTTAAGGTAGGGTCCCATTGACACTAATTTCAAAATGCAATTACTTATTTTCATGGCCTGGTCTGTGTCTTCAATGACTCAAATTCTCTAGTGACTTTCCTGGTGCTGATGCATAATGGGATGTGTAATCTGAGCTCTGGGGAATTTCTGGGGGCTGAAAGGATGCTTGTGGGACATATATACAAGTGCAGACCTGGCCAACACTCACAATTGTTTCTTGTGTAATAATGCATGTATGAAAATCATGGGGTTTTTTCCCTGTTTTTTAAAATGCTAAGTCTACAATCTAAAATTATCAAAGACTGCAAAGGAAGCATATGTTCATTCATATCAGAAGTCCTTATTATAATGCCATGACAAAGGGATGAGTTCTTTGTAGTTTCTCTTGTCTTGTCTTGAGATTAGATTTTTTTATATATAGTGCTGGCATGCTAAATAATAGCTGACCTTGATTTGATCCTCCACAGTTCTAATTGTTTGCTCTTCTAAAGATTTTTTACCAAAAAAAATCTCAGAGGGAAAGAATTTCAACTTTCATTTAGTATGAGTCAATTATATAGACATCAAGCAAACTTAAATTGCCAGTTCCTGATTTAAGGTTGGTTTATAGCCTTTTATTTATTTATTTACATTGTTTTCTGTAGAGCTCTCACAGTGTCCTCGTTTTATTTTGTGTTTGTGCAGGTGCAATTATATTAAGATAATTATAAAGCACAACTTCAGCAGCCTTATTGGGGAACTGACAAGGAAGGAAAGGAAAAAAAAAAAAGCATTTGTAAGGACTGTTAGAGATCAGATGTGTACACGGAGCTCAGCATCCTATCTCTGGTACTGGCCAGTAGCAGAAACCCAGGGAAGAGTATGCGTAGAGCAAGAAATGTTAGATCCTCAGAATGTTGCTGACCCTTAATGTGATTTTTCTGAAGCAAAGTGGTATCTTGTTATGCCCTAGACATCAAAAGATTTATCTTCCATGCATTTCTCTAGTTGCTTTACAAATCCATAAGCCGTGTCCTCTTGCAGGGAGTTGTGAGATGTGACAAAATATTCCTTCTTGCTTTTTTCAGAAGCTTATGCTTTCATTTCATGCTACCTAGATTATTTGATTAGGTAAGGCAGAGAACAGCCCTAAAATTACAGTATCGCAGAATCACAGAATTTTCAGATCCAATTCAGAGATAGTCATTTATTATTCATTAGGAACTGAATTCAAAATCCACTAAAGGAATTTCAGTGGTACACCTATCTCTTCTGGTGATACCTCCCATAATCAAGACTTATTTTTTCATGGCGGTGTCACATCAGTGGCTGTAAATATACAGAAATGACAAGCCTGAACTCCACTTCTTGAGAAATGGGGGAAAGAAATGAGAAACAGAAGTGACTTCAGCCAGTGACCTCTGTCCATGATAGGACACATTTCTGTCACAAAGAATCAAGGCATTAACTGACTTCTAGAGTTGTTCCAACTCACACTGTTTGCTATGATTAATAAAACATCCTGTTTCTAGCTGATATTTCTACGTTTTCCTTGATTTTATGGATTTCTAACCCCGCACTCCTCTGATAACATGGTGTTATACATACTGGGTAGTACATAACAAACTTACATTTCTTAAGGCCAAAAGCTTTTGTGAGATATGTATAAGCAGAACTCACTCTTCTGAAGTGCCATCAGCAGAATAATGTATTTAATCTGGAACAGAAAATTCTTCATTTTCATTGCTGAGTTCTCTGCACCAAAGTGCCTTAGCCTATGAAGAAGGGACATTAAATATAATTTAAAATAATAAAAAAATAATAGTAAAATACTTATCTGGTTTTTATTTGCTCTGAATAGCTAGTATAGGACTAACATTGGGAAACAATGCCATACTGGACACGGGTTTTGATAAGTCATAAGAGCTATTAAATTCTGGCAGGTCTGAGTAAGATCTCATCTTCAGACTACATTGTGACAAGAGAAAGGTAGAAGTTTCTCTACTAAAAGCAAGTTAAATAATATACCCAAGAACTAAGTTTTTCTTCTACACGAGTCTGATGTCTCATGAGCTGATGCATCTGGACCTTTCTTCTCTTATATTGTTTATATCAAGGAAAATCCCAATTTACAGCATAAACTTGTGTTAGCAAGCTTAAATTCATGACCCTGAATTTGTATTCTTGAACTGCTTTTATTTTATCAGTCCTTAAGGATATTTTTAAAAAATTCTGTGAATGATGGAATGAATGGAAATTTTTTACCAGAATTTCTCTGCCTCTGATTTATTAAGTTTTTATCAAGACTACTAATTATGCCTGTCTTCATCTATCTAGATGCCTCTTTCCACAACATCTGTAGTCTCCAGCATGTAAGCCCCTAACCCTTAACCTTCTCTCAAATAGGATTGAATTTGATCACATAATTCCAAACAGACACATACAAAAATGGATCAGGTAGACTATTAATTTTATTTTATTAGGAAAATTAACAGCACATAGCAGTAGGAACTCTTTAGAAGTATAAGAACTGGAGAGAGTTTGAATCTATTAAGCAGTCCATTAAGTCAGTTTCTAACTGCATTGCTATCAAATCTTTCTTCAAAGCTAGTCTAAAATGTCTGACTTTATAGATCTTCCATTACTTCCCTTGATATACTGATCCCTGACATAGTATATCTCACTGATAGGGATTTATTCCATCTTAATTTCATAAAATTATTCATAGTTATATTGCTCTGTGCCACTATAAATAATTTCTCTTCATCCTTGGAATGAAATCTCAGCCCACAGAAATTACAAGAGTTTTGCTGTTGTGAGGCCAGAACTTCACCCTTGGTTTTGCATGCTTGAGATACTTTAGAATGTTATAATAAGTTATCATTTATGTAGGGCATAAATACATATCTGTTTTAATCAATCACTTGAGAGAGCTTACAAGAGATATGAAGATTGAAATATGAAGTCAGAGCACCTCATTGGAGAGGCAAAAGCATTCATCCAATAAACTGTCACACATGATTAAACAAGTTAGAAAGGAAAGACCACCTGGCAGGTAGAGGGTAAAGAAAATGCTGAATGTTGATTGAAAAATATACATACCAGAGAAAAATTATTTCTTAGAATGTGAAATCTTTTCCTTTGTTGAAATGTCTTTGTCCTTCTGAATGAAGCTTTCAGAGTAGGGGAAAAAAATAAATTAAAATAAATGTTGGGGGGATAGGCATTAAGCAGCAGAAGAGAAGGAGAGGAAGGGAAGGGAAGGGAAGGGAAGGGAAGGGAAGGGAAGGGAAGGGAAGGGAAGGGAAGGGAAGGGAAGGGAGGAAGATGAAGTAGAAAATAGAATTTTTAAAACAAAGAAAAAGGTGGCTGCTGTAATTTCTTGTTTATCTTTTTCTCATTTTTATTTTTCAGATTTCTCTGTTGACATTTCTGGTATTGTTGACTTTTATCACAGTTAGGCTCACTGGATTAGCCTTCTGCTATTGCCCAGGTAGGCAAGATCTCGGTAGAGTGATATAATGTTGAAAAATCAAAGCCATGGTGATTATGCAGTGCAGCAACATTCACCCTTTCAAAGAACTTTCATTTTATTGATGAGAACATAATTAAGGCTGCAAAGGGGGTCTTACAGAGAGTAAAGTTCTCTGCACAGAGGTCCCTATCATTATGGACAGAGCGGTTTGTAAGTCTTTTTTGTGCTTTCCATTATTTCCTTTCTTATTTCTTGGACTTTTAGGCTACAGGCACAGTTGTCACAGCACAAATTTATTTTGTATTGGCATCTGACAGTGAAAGGCTTTCTTGTAGGATAATGACAACATGACATCAAAGAAATAAGAATGTTGAAGCAGAATGATGGTATGGCTTTATTTTTAAAGAAGATGGAACTAAATGTCAATATAAAAGATCCTACTCAGTTTGCATTTTGCAACAGAAACATAGGCAGAATATTTCTACCACATGATGTTCTGATGTTTTCACTCTTATATGAGTATTTTAAAATAGTTCTTAAAAACCTAGGTAAACCAGATACATCCAATCCCTTTGCTTGGAGTGTTTCCCAGTTGCTGGATCACAACTCTGAAATTATTTATCTTTGAAAACATTTGACAGAAAAAAGCTAAATATGCCATAATTCAATGTTAAATGCTATAAACAACCAAAGTTACACCAACCTTGTTAAGTCAGCTTGACAATCTATAGTAACTGCCAACCCTAATAGGAAAAAATTAACCATGTTCAATTATGTAAATGGCTACAGATGAAACTGCTATATAGGTTTTATTCTATCCTTTGCATTAGTCTCTTTATCCTTTTCCTATGTACAGAAATTGTTTTTCCAAAACTTATGGGGATCAAAATTAATGGCTAAATTGTTCAGGTACTCATTGACTTAGGAAAGCAAGTCCATTGAGTTGGTATTTTGTAGGCAGACAAGTAAAAATCTGGTAACCCTGTTCAAGGTCTGTCATGTAAAAAAGATAATGTTTGCCTATCTCAGAGTCCCAAAGAGGACTTTCACTGAGACAGCTTCACAGAGTTGCTACTTCAGTGTCCCACTGAAAGGACTTTGCCTACCTCAGCACCCAAAGGACTATCACTGAAGCAAGTGAAAAAGTAAAGATGATTTATTGATGTGACAATTGTAGCATATTCTGGATAGCCATTGATAAATTCACTAGCTGCATAGATTTGAGATGAAGATAGTAAAGACAAAATAAAAGCATCTAACAGAGTCAGAGGTACAAGTCTTACTAAATGGTGTCACCTTTTGGGGAAGAAGAGAGGATTCAGGCCCTGTCCAAATAGCTGCTGATCGCTTTCTCCAAAGAAACAGAAGATTCTAGGACTAACTTATACTAGTTGACGAGATGGAACTAGGTTATAAATAATTTTCTGATTGGTACCTTTGCAGGCTCTTATTACTTAATAACTAGGAAAGTGTAGGAGAAAAGGACCAGTGTAGCTCTTGAAGCAGATTTCTCAGGTGTAACCATTTCCATTGTTTCAGTTTATCGTTACAACCCCAGGCCACAGAATCTTCATCCTATTCCAGAAGTTGTGCTAACTGTCAGTCATCAAATCTGCAGTCAAGATGCACAAGCCAGGCACCAGAGTTAAGAGTTTTATCTCTGCCAATACCTTGGCTAACACAATGGTGTATTCCTTCTGCCCCTACTCCTTATCTGATGTAAGAATCACAGCGATCTAGTCTTTTGCAACACAGTCCCTCTGTAGGGGGGGTTAGGCACACTGGCAGGACTGCATTTCTTTTGTTATATTTAACAAAAGGGTCTGTCCTGTTGTCCCACAAGGCCTGGTCCATACTGTTTCACTAAGGTAATTTTACATGAGCCATATTTTTACAGCTAATTCCTTGCAAATTTACACCGAGATCTTGAAGTCTAATGGCAGTCTTTTATACTCCATATTCTTTTAGCCTGAACGGGGCACTTGTTTGCAAAGTAATATCCTGGAGCCTCATTTTGTCAGCAAAAAATGCTAGCAAGGGACTCTTTGGGGGGCTTTTCAAAGCTGGGAGAGCAGCTAGCCTGTGCCTGGTGTTGGCAGCGTGTGGGCAGGCTTCTGGGGTGGCAAAGGTAGAGCCAGCAGCACCACGGGCCACTCCCACTCCCATGACAGGCTGCCCCAGGACTGTGAGTGACCCGGGGCACAGTGGAACAGAGCAGGCAAACAGGGCATGGCATGTCACCTAGGGCATGGTGTGGCAGTAAAGGGAGGCAGAGTGAGGGGGGAGGGCACTGAAAGCCTGCTAACGCAGCCAGGAAGCAATGGTATCCACCAGGCAGGAGACTATGACACCTCTCAGCTCTGCACACTCATGGGCTGAAGCACCTTCCCAGATTGAGCTCTCCCAGGAAAACACAACTACCCAGGTGTCAGGCTGCTGGATGTGCCCAATTCGCATAACATCCTTAGATGGTTGTGGCAAACATGCCTGCTAGATGTGTGCCCAGGTGGAGGAACTCTTCTGCCTAGTGATGGAGCTCTAGGAAGAGATAAGTATTTTAAGGAGCATCAGGGAATATGAGAAAGAGATAAGATTACTGAAGTCAAAACTTACCCTCTCTGAAACAAGCCCAACAGGATGAAAGGGCTCACAACACACAGAGAAGTCCCTATCCTCTCCTTGCCTGGATGAAAGAGGCAACTGAAAGAACAGGGGTAAATGGCAGCAAGTTTCTGCTCAGCACAGCAGGCTCCACAGGCATGGCTCTCCAACAACTGCCTCACCTTCCCATTTGCCCTTGCATAATAGGAACAATGTCTTGATGAAACTGATCTTCCACGACAAGGTGACAGTTGCAAAAGCATCCTGACAGCCATTTCCCACAGTGACCCATTTAGTGGATGAGAGAAGGGCTGCGGATGTAATTTACTTCGACCTTAGTAGGACCTTCAACACCATTTCCCACAATATTTTCCTGGAAAAACTAGTTAAATATGGCTTAGACAGGTGTACGCTTCTCTGGGCAAAAAACTGGCTAGATGATCAGGCCCAAAGATTTGTGGTCAATGGAGTTAAACCCAGCTGGTGGCTGGTCCCAAGTGGTGCTCCACAGGGCACAGTATTTGGGCTAGGTCTCTTGAATATCTTCATCAGTGATCTGGATGAGGGGACTGAGTGCACCCTCAGCAAATTTGCAGATGATACTAAATTAGGAGAGAGTGTTGATCTGCTTGAGGGTAGGAAGGCTCTACAATGGGACCTGGACAGGCTGGATTGAGGAGTTGAGGCCAATTTTATGAGGTTCAACAAGGACAATTGCCAGGTCCCGCGTTTTGGTCACAACAACCCCAGGCAACGCTACAGGCTTGGGGATGAGTGGCTGGAACGTTGTCTAGCAGAAAAGGACCTGGGAGTGCTGGTGGACAGCTGGTTGAGTATGAGCCAGCAGTGTGCCCAGGTGGCCAAGAAGGCCAACAGCATCCTGGATTGTGTCAGGAATAGTGTGGCCAGCAGGAGTAGGGAAGTGGTCATCCCCTTGTACTCAGCACTGGTGAGGCCGCAACAAGAGTACTGTGTTCAGTTCTGGGCCCCCCACTACATGAAAGACATTGAAGTGCTGAAGCAGGTCCAAAGAAGGGCAATAAAGCTGGTGAAGGGTGTAGAGAACAAGTCTTATGAGAAGCATCTGAAGGAACTTGGGTTGTTTAGTCCGGAGAAAAGAACACTGAGGGGAGACGACATCACTCTCTTACAACTACCTGAAAGGAGGGTCTAGTAAGGTGGGGTTTGGTCTCTTCTCCCAAGTAACAAGTGATAGGATGAGACAAAATGGCCTCAGGTTGCTCCAAGGGAGGTTTAGATTAGATATTAAAAGAAGTTTCTTCACTGAAAGGGTAATTAAATGCTGGAAAAGGCTGCCCAGGGAGCTGGTTGAGTCTCCATCCCAGAGGTGTTTAAGAGACATGTATATGTAGTCCTTGGAACAATGGTTTAAGCACTGGACTTGGTAGAGTTAGGTTAATGGATGGACTCGATGATCTTAAAGGTCTTTTCCAAACAAAATGATTCTGTGATTCTGTGTCCAAGTAATGGTTCTGAATTTTAACCAAAGCCCAGAATTTCAGAGTAGGCAACTTTTTCTGAGGCTTACATTTATAGACGCAGTAAAATAAAAATCCTAAAAAATATATAAAAAATTAAAAGTAAAAAAATTTAACAATCTAATTTAAATTTTCATCGGTATTTCAATTGCTCTAAGCTCCAGAGCTCTGCATAAGTTTTTGTTGTCCTCATATTACATGTCTAACTCAATGTTCCTATTGCAAATTTCATTATCCCTCTAGCCATGAAAATTTAATCTCACATACACCAACAGGAAACAGAGAAGAGAATTTAACAGAGCTTTAGTATTAATCTTCAAGGTAGTAAAATTTTCTTCAGGTTGAAAAGAAAATATTTTTGTCTCCTGAAGTCACACTGAATATTGGTAAGCATTAGGAAGAATTTTTCTTTTTTTCCCCACTTTGTCTCCAGCAACAGCCATTAGGCATTCTGTAAAGAATCAAATCTGAAGTCACTAGATGTATTTCCAAAAACTCAGCAGAAGCTCTCTCAATGCCATTCTACCTAAGAATTTCTTATTACAAATGATGGAAATTGCCGCGACCTATTATATCTCCTTTTTGGAGTGTATTTAGCTGGCCCACAGAGAAGTAAGGATTGTGATGAGCAGACACACAGGTAAGGAGTCAGTGCTATCAGAAGCCATCCTTAAAAATCATCCTCTGTTGTAGCAACTTCACAAACAGCCCTGTGCAGTGAAGTTTCTCTCAGTCACCACTGGTCTCAGTCCTCACACCCTAGCACACCCTATGCACTTCTCTTTATGCCAGCTCTCACAACTCACTGACACTGTAAGCCATCTTTCTGTAGATGCCAGAGACCACAGAATACTTACTGTTGCTTTGATTTGCAAAACCCCCATCGACACCAAGAAGACCTTCTGCTATTTAGGTCAAGGTACACAGGCTGAATTTCACATTTGTTTGTGTGGAAAAGATACAAAGAAACAAAAAAACATAGGAATTGTGCACACCTATTCTAGAGATGTGATCTTATTTCCCATGTGTGATGTATCTTTAGACAGCAGAGCCTGCTCTTTGTAGCTGCCATTTGAGACAGGATTTATAGTGAAAGTTTATACTCTTTTTCCTACCTCAGAACCCTCAAGCTATTGTTCTAATTTCTTTATTTATTTTTCTTAGTCTGAGGCAAGGGTCAGGCCTGCTATGAGAACATAACTCCCTAAAACCTATAAGGAAGGGAACACTTTATGTAAATATTAATTCTAACTAGCTCAAAGGGAGAGGCAGGAGGCAGGAGCCAGGCCTACATAAAACAGGCTATAGAGACCTGGCTGTGTAAAGTTGAAAGAACAAGTCCCAGAAAAAGACAGGCAAGAAACGCCCGAATGACGCACAGCGAAGGAGGAAGCCAACAGGAACGGGGCTCACAGGGAAGGACTCTGAGGTAAGAGCCTGAAGTACATTGTATGTGTTGTTACCACAGCACCTTGCCCTTTATTCATAGCCTCATAGATTTAGCACCCCCCAGAGGATACAGTATTTTTCCATATGACTCATTTGTTTTAAGACTTCATACTCCTCCCATTAGTGTGAAATGCAATGAGTAGAACTATTGTATAGGATTACTGTGCCCAGTTAAACAGTTCTTGGTTTTCAACTTACTGGCTGTTCTTCAGAGAGATGTAAAGAGGTACCTCTGTATTAGATTCTGCAAATCACTCTGGTTGCTATTATATAAACGTAAAATATTATATTATTTTAAAGCATGCTAACACTGGAACCCAGAGGAATGAATACATTTTTGTTTTTTATTTTCAGTGGAAAAGAAACTGAAGCTGAAAATAAAATATGGTTCCTGGATAGTCAGCCTACTGTATACAGAGGATGGCAAAACTAAATGAAGCCCATTCACAGTAGGTTAAAGTTGGCCACAGGAGCAGCTGACATTGGAACATTACTAGAGAGACCATGTTGTTGCGAGTTTATTGACTCCTTCATGAACAGCAGAAATAAACAGAGCACTGAGTTTTAATTTTAGGGTATATTTGTACCCTCCTAAACTAAAGACCCCAATTACGTCTGTCTGAAGTAACTGGCACCACCTCTGTTTATATTCAAGGATGCTGATAAAAGATGATTCAGCACTGAAGAGGTGCACCGTAGAGCATGTGTGTTGTCTTCATCTGAGTTATCAAAAAGCACTACTTTCAAGCACTGAGAGAACCTTATTTTTACCTATCTACATTGCATTTAAAATAGTTGAGCTTTGAAACTAACAGGTATTCTCCTTTGATGACAATCTAAAGATTGGCTGCATATTCAAGCTTCCTCAGCACTGTTCCCCTGTGAAGGGATAGCACAGTTCTGGCAAGAAACTGGTGAACCATTAATTTGAAAAGTATTTCTTAAGTAGTCAGTCTCATGTAGATTCTCTCATGTTATTTAATTCCGAATTTGTTGGTTTTAAGTGTGAGGCAGTCTAAGCAATCTGCCTGGATCAAGATACATAAAGCAGTAATCTGTCTCATACAAATTCTTTACGGATTTGTTTTCTTCTACAGACTACATCACAAGACATGAATGTTTCCTGGTGTTGTCTTCACCCTGCCCTGAACACATGACCCAGAATGCAGATCATTCAAGTAGCACTTTCATGCCTGGTAAATATTTACATTAGCAGCTATGCTTCCACAGAGGCAACAACTGATGATGATCTCTCCCACTCCTTCACCATCTCTGTCCTCCTCAAACACAAAACATAGTCCCAGGAGCTGAATCCATATTTTAAGTAAAGCTTCTGGGTAGCAGATTCAGGCTACCTAGTTTACTAGAGTTTTGTCACTCAAAGACTGCAAAGAATACTTATAAGCAGTTAAAAAATGTAAACAGGCCGTGCATAGTTGGTACCAATTGTGTTCATGAACTGGTGGTAATGACATAGACAAAATTTTCTATTCCATGGTGAATTCTTAGTATTAGGAACTCAGAAGTAAAATAAATAAATGCTGGCCAGAGGAGTGACCTAAAGCCAAAGTGGCCTATTTTTTAATATGGGAACTACATGAACTTCTGAGAGAAGCTGAGATTCACATTTTGTTGTGATCTTGATGGGAGAGCATTTACACAGATAGAAATGTAAGAAGTTCAATACATGCAAAAGCACAAAGTATTAGTACTGCATATAATGTCTTTTCTGCTGGACTGTCTGAAAATACTAACTTGCTGTTCCAGAGTTGCCACCTTCTCCTAGGACAAGAGAATGTCTTGCATGTTTTGTACCAAATCTTCTAGCATGAGAGAGTATTTTAGTCTCAAATTGCCAAAACTGAATCTTTACTCAAGACAAATCTCCTCTTCACAATTTGCCATTAAAAGAATACGGTCTGAATAAATGAAGTCCATAAACTTATTAGATATAAGAGTATAAATTTATTGAAAATTATTTTAAAGAAGGGCTGAGATATATTATTCATTTAGAGAGGCTTCTAACAAGGCTCAGGCAGGGCAGTGTTTGTGTTTTAAAATATTCAGATGTCGTTAAGCATCCATTTTCTTAAATTAATTATTTACTGTCTCAGATACTGAAAATAATTTTCTGTTCAGCTAATATTAATTAGTTAAGTGCAATTTTCTTGTTTTATCCATTATTCAAATATACTTCACACTTATTTGATGAGAATTTCCCCACCAGGGATTGATCATTTATTCAATACTTCAGGCTTAGATAATACAAATTAAAGCTGTGTTGACTAGTTGTAATTATTCTTGTATGTCACATGCTATTTTTCCTGAATGAATGAATTTAGTGACTATAATCTGAACAAAGGCTTAGAGAGGTCAGTAGAGTTTGAATTTCCCAGGAACAGGCATTCATTTAATGAGTAGTTAAAATAAAAAATGCATCCTGAGGATGCTGACAACACTATCACAGGATCACAGAATCACCAAGGCTGGAAAAGACCTTTAAGATCATCAAGCCCAGCCTGTGATCTAACACCACCACATTGGCTAGACCACGGCACTAAGTGCCACATCCAGCCTTTCCTTGAACACACTCAGGGACTGTTCCTCCACCACTTCCCTAGGAAGTCCATTCCAATGTCTAATCACCTTCTCAGTGAAGAATTACTTCCTAATATCCAACCTAAACCTCCCCTGGTGCAGCTTCAGATCATGCCCTCTCGTCTTGTCACTAGTTGCCTGGGAGAAGAGCCCAGTCCCCACCTGACTACATCCTCTCTTCCAGTAGTTGTAGAGAGTGATAAGGTCCCCCCAGAGTCTCCTCTTCTCCGGGCTAAATAAGCCCAGCTCCCTCAGGCTGTCCGTTGCCCTCTAGTCACTACACCAGCCTTGTTGCTCTCCTCTTAAAGGTCCATGTGGGAGAAGGCAGGTCTGTTAGATTCTGGCACCTTGAAGGAAAAAAAATCTCTTACGTGCCAGGTCACTTTAAATTGTCTCTGAGTCTCAAAATAAATGGGTTAAAGAACACAGGGGTTTTTGCTGAATGAGTTAATATTTCTCACTGAAGAAAAGCAAATAACTATATAAAGATGCTTTGGGGATATTATATCACAGAATCAAGGTTATAAAACCATGTAGTTGAACTTAGGAACCTAACTTTTTAATTGCATGTCATAGGTTTTCTGTAATTTGATTACAGTTATATGGTAAAAAAAATTACTTGCAGCTATATCTGAAAGTTTCTTTTGGTTTTTATTTTGTTTTGTGTTTGTTTGTTGTTTCTTTGTTTGTTTGCTTGTTTTTCCCAGATAGATCATCTCTTTTCCTGAAAGCTAAGCAGGATGTTCAAAACCTTGGGATAGCAACCAAAATTACCATGTGGTGGCTGCTACGGTTTTCTGTACCTTTTATAACCATTTTAGTAACCTATAAACTACAGGGCTGAAAAAACAGGCAGAAGTGACCACATGCTCAATCCTGTCCTTTTCTAGGCAGTTTTAGAATATTAGTCACATTGGCAGATGACCTTTGTTCAATGTTTAACAGAGAAAAGGAAAACTTTCCATTTCTTCTCTATTTCATTATTAATAAAAAAGTTCAGACTTCAGAACCTTTCCCTTCGCACAGTTTTTTTAAGCTTATGGTGGAAATGCCCCTTGCATCAGTAATAATTTAATCTTTGACACACTTTAGCTTTCCCCACATGCATAATTTTAATTAACAAATAATCACAAAACTTTTGTAATTAACCTGTATTGTTGTCTTGCCCAAAATCAACTGGTCAGCCTCTCCAGGAGTGAGAATGAACTTGGAAACAGAGATACTGCCAGGGTATGCTGGGTTGTTTCTCTCTTTCTTTAGCTGTGGGTCAACACAGAAAAAAGGGTTATTGGAATAGATAACTTACTGTTTGGTTTTTTTACAGTTCTTCCAGGATGCTCCTTCTCAAAGTATGGTCTGTGAACAACTTCTGGTTCTCAACACGTCAGAAGGTTGTCTGGGAAATGACAAAGAAATCGCACATTTACACTCAGGAGGCAAGTTAAGTCAACCAACAGAATAATGAAAAGAAGTAAACACTCAAAATTTAACTTAATTTTTAGCTATAAAAGATAAAATGGTAACTGCAAAAAGTGCTATGTGGGGTTTTCAGGAGAGGTTAGGCAGTCAATCAAGTCAATCAATTTTTTAAAAACCCGGTCTGGGATGCACTGAGGATGTTATTCTCATCTACCTGTCATTCAGAATTTTCTCCAGACCAACTCACCCGAACTGCTGAAGGTGTTCGCTTACCTTCCAAAAGCCCTTTTTTCCTATGCAAGTCTCTCATCTCTGAATTTTCCTAAGGAAAGGTCATTCATCCACAGAGTTCACCGAATTTTTTAGTTGCCAAAATCTCTGTGAGGTATATATTTTAGAGCTAGTAAGACTCTGTAACTCCATTTCCAGAAAATCTTGATGAAATGTTTTCACGAATCCAAGAAAAAAACAGAACTCAGCTTTTCTCTTCCATGTTGTCCTCTGTTTTTCCCAACAGCTATAATGATTACACTTAGGGAAAGCTAGATGAATGGTAAAAATGAGATGTTAAATTATTGGCCTGAGCTCTAGATGCGTCTTTTTCTCCCATTTGTGTATTTTTTCCTGGAACTTTAGTTGTTTTCTGCTTTTCGGATTCCAAGATTTAACACCATTTCCATGTTCTTCTGTCTTTTGAATTGCATTTTCTGCCCAAGAAGACAGAATTATTCTACAGGTTTAAAAGAGAAAACAACAGCAACAAAAAAATCTAAATAATCATTGCTCAATGTCAGACATATAATAAAAGTTCAATGTTGAGTTACATATTTTTGTGCACAACAGAGAAAATTTCCACAGTGCTATCCTTCCTCCTCTTTCTTCCTAAGGAAAGGTGTGATGTTCTTCCACCAGAAAACAAATAAAATCCTCTCAAAGCCTTCTTTTAAAGTTTCTGGGTGGCACAACCTCTCAGATTCTAAAATAACTGGTTTTCAAATTATATCCTAGGGTCCTTGGGGAAGTCCCCTGCACCACAAGTGGTCCATGAAACGTAACTGCAAAAACTATGCCTATTGAAAGCATGTTTACTACCTGTAGACCTGCTCCCTCAATGGAAACAAACCAAGGGTTTGCTTCTTGTAGATGTCAAAATCCACATCTAGACAACCTAAATTGCTTGTAAACAAACCATTATGGCATGAAACATTCACGTTTATGCTTTATTTTACAATTATTTCACGTAATGATAATTGATAATGTACATGTTTAGAAAGAAAAACACACATATTAGAATAAACTAAACAGGCTGTGACGGAAAAATAAATTAAACTTTTGGGTAAAAGGGGAATGAGTCTCGCAGGTCAATGCTTATAATGTTGATCTATGGAGGTAATACAGTGTTTGGAGAATAATCTAAGTGCAAACCTTAAGGTCATTTGACCAGCATCTCGTTCTGCCCAAGTGAAAAGTTTGGATCTGGAAGAGACAATATATATTCAGGATTTAATCTGCATATGATTTCATAAATTAAAGCCACATGACAAAAATTCTAAACTGCAAAAAGAAAATTAAGCCCATTTCATAGTCAGAACTATTAAGGAGTCCACTGCTTATCCTCTGAGTTTCAGAAGTTACAGAGCCTCCAGAAGTTCATCTGACTGCCTCCAGAAAATCAGTGGTCAAAACTGGCTGAATCTCAATCATAGATGATTTCACATTTGTTATCTTTTGGCATGGATCTGCTACCACAGATAGAATCAATTTGTCTGAATCAATGCAGTCTGAACAATAGAGTAAATGGAAAACTCCACAGCAAGAAACATTCAATTCCTTTCCTGAGTGAAGACAACTAAGATCATCTATTCTTCTTGCCAAGCAAGACAATTCCATTGTTCAGGACTTAACAGGCATTGCAGCAAAGGACATGAAAACTCCTTTTGTTTCCAGCAATGTTAGGGCACAGAACTCTGAATCATAAATCTCAATAACTATTTTACATTAGGTCTTGCCAAACTCGGAACACAGTATTTGCTATGATGATCTGGTCACATCTCTTCACTACTTTTGTCACTAACCATGTATCTGTATTTTGGTATTTATGGGCAAAACAGCAAACAAAACAGAAAGTAAGGTATTTATAACCTTGAATAAAAAAAGAGTAATAATTTATTTTATAATCACTTGGAGAGCTTAGGACCTGCTCAGTATTCTTCCTCTAACATAAATGTAATCCTCTATTTTTCAGCTTCTTTTCTTTCTAATTTTGTCCTTTCACCTATTTCCAAAAGTGAACATAGTTCTATAAGCCACTATTTGCTTCATTAAGCACATTTAAGTAACAATTTTACTTACAAGTAATAAGGAAAATACATATCTATAGGCAAGGACTGCATTTTTTTTTCTCAGTAAGCATGAGCATGAATTTCTCTATACAATACATGGCAGTCATCCATTTATTATCAAGAACTCAAAGGCTTGGACTCTGTCACTTAAGTTATACTATCCTGGCTTTTCTTCAGTGATTATCTTTTCTATTTAAAAGTCAATGGATGAAATAAAATTATTTTGTAATATTAAATAAAATCAATGTGAACACCCCTTTTTCTTTCTGTTTAGATCTTGCAATAAATTTTACTTGTTGAAAGCTCACAGTAACTTTTCTTTTTTCTTTCTTTCTTTAGAAAGCACTGGACTAGTTTCCTTAGAAGTAGAAGTGCACCAGTTAAAACTCGATTCAGTAGTTTTTGCTCAAAGTTTGCCTTATCTTTGAAAGAAGACTTTCCTAAGAAAAGGCTGCTACTAAGTTCAAATGATTACACAGGTGTCTGAAATCTATTTTTTGAAAGAGCCATACATGATTCCTATTCAGTTTAACCAACAGGATCTTTATGGTATAACACTCACCATAGTTATTAAAAGCATAGAGTGAGATGAGAACTTTACCAGAGCAACATTTTTGTGGGGAGTAAATCTTTTACTTTTGAAAAATAAATATTTCTTTAATCACATATTACAGGCATTTTAACCACAGATTTCTGAACAGCACATCTGTTCCTATGTCCACAGTGACGCATCATGTGGTGACATGTCCAATCTATTTATGTCAAGTAGGTCATGTTACATCAGCAGAGCACCATGTTTAAGAGAATAGGGAATTCTTAGACATGTAGTAGACATGTACAGTAATATATACATACATACACACATAATATATGCATGTATGTGTGTACCAAGAAGAAAACTATGCCTTCATAATAAAAACAAAGGTCTTGGTTCCAGTTCTGATTTCAGCGGCAGTTTTGGTCAGTTAAGCTCAGGATGTAGACTCGTGAAGGAAAAAATGTGTGTGTCTGGTAGGAATCCAGGGGGGTCACTAGCGGAAGTGCAGCAATTAGACTATCTTACGTATGAAAGGGTATTCATGTCCTCCTGGCTACATTTAATACCACCATCTCTTCATACAGTGACTTCTGATATCCAAATTATTCTATTTTTTTCAAGGAAACAGCAGTTTCTGAAGAGTTTTAACATGTGATCTGCTGTTATTTATTTCCTGTTTGAGCTACCTGAATTTCTGGAGATCCTGATTTCTTGGAATGTTTTCAAAATGTTTCTGGCTCAAAGCCAAATACCTTGGCCTAAAAATATTGTGGGTTTTTTTTTTGTTTTTTTCTAAGTTCAGTCAGTATTGTTAACTGTTAGGATCACAAGAAGGTTTTTAACAATATGCTGATTTGCTCATTGAAAACTTGAAAGCTATATACTGAAATATTCACAATTCAGACTAAAATCACAGAAGCAGACAGCAACTTTAACAATGCAGAAAAGAGAAACTAAAGTCAGCTGTGCAGCTAATCCTATAATATTTAATATGCACTGCTCAAAATGAAAAATCAATGATACAAATCTAAAGTAGGGAAGAAATTTTTCAACCTATAAATGAGTGATCAAGAATAGAGAAGAAGCCTTACTACATCTTAAAAATTCATTCATGTTTTGTACATGGCCTAAATGATATATTGAAATAATGGTGTGAATTTTTCAGATAGACATGGCAGAGGCAACCAGAATGTGAAGTAATGAGAGGCTTGGTTACTTGCCATTACAGGCTCCATTCTTCCTTCCAAACTCAAATAAATTTCCCATACTTAGAACTGAAAGAATGTTTAAAGCTGTATTATAAAGACACCCAACATTGAAGAAGAAAACCCAGGTATATAAAAATGTAATACAACAAACTTTTGGCACGCTTGAGATTAAACTCGGGGACACCTACTTGCTATTCTACTTCCTATGTTTATGCATGTTTACCTACAAAATGACCTTACTGTAAACAGACCTAGCCCTTGCAGAGTTCATGAGCAAATTCTGCAAATATGCATAAAGTAATTTAAGAACATGAAAATTGCCCTTTTTAAGACCCTAAAAATAAACAAAAATATTTGGTGTTTACATGCAAGCTTGCCAGCATAAACAAAATGGGCTAGCCTTAGCAAATGACCTGTCTTCTCTTCTATAAACTTCACTCCCTGCAGCAGTGTCATTTGACACTCATTTACTTCATTGCAAAATGACTATAAAATGAGACCCTTCTCATAGTAATATGCATGTGCTTTGTGTAAAACATATGCAAGTTTACTTCAAGAAAGCATTTCCAGATTTGTTACCTTTTTTTCCTCAAAGTATAAATTAATTTGCTAAAGTAATACAGAATGTTCTATTATAGCACTTTTTTTGAGGGGTGCCAACATATTAAGTTCAAATTCGAACTTAACTATACCTTTCAATTTATAACTTACTTGTAAGTCAGCAAGTAAGGCTGTAGTCAGAGCTTCTCAATTTTGTCACAGTTTGTCAGACCACAAAAGAAATATCTTTTCATCCCTCATTTCCTAACTTCTCAAACTGCCTTTTGAATACTCTATTATTTTCAAAATTTTAAGAAGGTGTAAAGCTGGCCTTTGTGATTATGCACTCAGCAAGAAAGGATGCATTTCCAGCCATGATTACAAGGATCTCTACAATACCACATAAGTCTGAAAGTTAAATATTCACTTCAGAATTTTAAGAGTTCTCATCTATTTCACAAGTGGAATCCAGTTATTTCTGCTTTTACTCAAGCTTTCTTTAAATATTATTCAACATTTGCTTCTTTTCTCCACCAGTTATGTTAAATGAAACCAGCTGAGTTATCAGTTGTCTGCCTGAATATAGGTTCAATGAACTATGAGAAAATCCATTTTCTAAAGAAAATACCAATCCATATCAAAATTTGCCAAATATATTCAAAAGGCATTTATTTTCTGGTGTGAGAACTATCTTCTTGAGTGAAAAAACCACATGGAGGAAAGATTAAAGGCACTTTAGAGGTGATAGTCCACTGCTGTTCTTGAAATCAAGAAAATAAAATAAGCAAGACCCATTTATATAGCAGTCACCCAAAGCACAGGCCTTTGTGGCAATCAGGAATGGAGCTAAGCTCACATCTACAGGACAAAGACTGTCCCATCTGGGGACCCTCTGAACAATATCTCAAAGAGCAAATAAAGAAAGCAATTATTGCATTGAAAGAAGCATTATTCCAGAAACTGAAACTCAGCAAAAGTCATACAAACTGAAAATTGGATCTAACAGCTAAGAATGACTATTACATAAGTACAAAATGAGCATGAATGCAAACAACTAATTGGAAGAAGTTTATTGGTAGTGTACTATCAGATTAGAGTGATACGTTCAGCATCACTGCATAGCTGCCTGTCCTGGGTGCGGTCTATATTTCATTAAGGATGTAGATGATGAAATAGAGAGCATATTTGTTCAATTTACAAAAAATGCCATGCAGGGACAACCCACAAATACTTGGCAAGGCAGGATTAGAATTCAAAGTTGTCTCAGCAGAACTGACTTGAAAAAAAACCATGATGCAGATCACTGAGAGACCCAAACGTTACCTCTATGGTGGAATAACTAGCTTAATAAATATACAGTGAGAAACAGGTAGAAAGTGATTGGGAGAGGGTTTAGCAGATTACACACTGAATGTGAGACATCACTAATATATCTATTGTGGGGAAAAATACCCCAACAACAACAGTACAAAACAAAACAAAAAACCACGAAACAACCTAAATCCTATAAAGTACAGTATATTTTAGACATTAAATCTACATCACTAAATTTAAGAGGTAGTCATCAGAGAGTCTGTTGTGGTTTGGGCCCAACACCACAACAAAGGAACAGCCTCACAGCCACTCACTCAACTACCACACACACAAACTCTGGGATGAAGAGGACAAGACACACACATGACACAGACAACACACAGAGCAGGGCTTGCATATGTTACCACCACCCCTCCCTTCTTCCCTGGGCCCAAATTGCTTTGTTCCTGGTTTCACGCCCTCCTTCCCCCCAGAGGCACAAGGGGATGGGGATGGGGTATAGAGTCAGCTCACAGGACTCATGCTATGGTTAGGATTTTGTATCTGTTTTCAAAATACTTGCCCTAGAATTGCTGAAATCTTGTGATTAATGTTATATTGCAAATATCATATTCAAAATACTAGAAATAAGATACTTCCAACAATCTTCCAACAACTGCCTCAATATCCTTCAAGTTCTTTTCAGATAAAAACATCCAGAGTCTGAATTTTAAACTAAGAAATACTGCTGACTGCTGGTGCATTTGTTGTGCAAGTGGTTAGGGGATCAGTAGCAATTCCCAGCCACAAGCACAACACTGTTTTGGAAAAAAAAAAATAAAATCCAAGGCTACTGTATAGAATTCTTGTTCTTCAAGCCCCTGATGTTTGCATCTGAGCCTGTCTATGCAGCAGGCAGCATCTGAATTCTATCTTCTGTTTAAAACATAATAGATTTATGTTGCAATTCTTCAATCATCTCAAATAACTCTCTGTTGGAGTGGGTCCAGACAAGGGCGCAAAAATGAGCAGAAGGGTGAAACAGCCTATGAAGAAAGTCTGAGGGAGGTGGGGTTGATCAACCTGGAGAAAAAAAGGCCCCGAGGAGACCTTACAGCAATCTTTCAATACTTAAAGGGGGCCTATAAGAAAGATGTGCACAGATTTTTAGTAGATCCTGTTGTGATAGGACAAAGGGTAATGGTTTTAAACTAGACAAGGGTAGATTCAAACTAGATATAAGGAAGAAATGTTTTACAATGAAGGTGGTTAAACACTTGAATAGGTTGCCCAGAGAGGTGGCAGATACCGCATTACTGAAATAATGCAAGGTCAGGTTGGAGTGGGCTCTGAGCAACCTGATGGAGTTAAAGATGTCCCTTCCCATTACAGAGGAGTTGGACTAGGGGACCTTTAAAGGTCCCTTCCAGCTACTCTGATTTTTTGAAACTGGATAATATATATTGAGACTGGAAAAAAGAAAGCTATACTACAGATTAGAAAAATACCCTGTAAAAAATTGTGGGGAAAGGTCCATCTTCTCTCCCCCATATAAGAATTGCTTAGACAAACAAAACTTCCCTATTAATCCCCCAAATCACTGCATTTATAGACCTTTTTAAAGCACGCTACTTAGCACACTAATTAACACTGCTAATTTTGGGCACGACTTATTCTCTCCATTAGATGTCTAATTTTTTTCATTTCTTTGTTTATCAATTGCTTACACAAGAAATCAAGAAACAAAGGTTAATAAATAAATTAATTGAATCATTAATACTTAAAAAATAAGGTAGTAGATAAAGAAGCAAAATAAAAAGCCTCTGACTCTCTTTTCAGCTTTTTTCGTTGATTTAATTAATTGCACACAACAAGAATATACTTGGAGGATCTGTAATTTTTACCATTACTACTTAAAACATATTTAGTACCTAATTCCATTGTCATAACGATGTGGCCCTTACTAAGCTAGAAACTGACAATACTGTTCAGGAAAGACAGTTCCTACATGGACACCACTCCAACTAAGTGAGAATTAATCACAATCTCATTTGAGTGACATATAGAGCCTGAAATACATTAGAATACCAGTTTTTTTGTCAGTTTATTTCTCATTACACTGTGCATTTCTTCCCAAACTAACAACTGCTGTTACCAAGGTTTTTGTCAAAGTCAGTTAGCACACGATATGTGGCAACACAGATTCTAGGAAAAAAATGTGGATTACTCTACAACTTTATCTTAAATACTAGCAATTTCCTCTAATGAGACATTTAAGTCTTACTTAATGTGCCATGTTGTGTGATGAGTAACTGGAGGTTTATGTTTCTCTGAATCTTAAGCAGAAGTTTTTCCAGAGTAAATTATTATTTATCCATCATCAATTGAACTGATCAAAAAGTATTATCAAAGAAGTTTGCATCATGTGATAACTTTAGGAAAGTCTGCATTTTGTGCACTATCATGAGGAAACAATCAGAAATCACAAATTTCTGTTACAGTTCTCAGAGCAGCTGTAACTAATCCAAAAGAACTTAGAGATGGTTCAGAACCTCTAATTTTAAATAGATCATAATCTTGTTTATATGTAGTGCGTTATATCTCTGTAAGCTGCATATTCTTTTATCTATGTCTCACATATATGCATAATATGCTAATATAACCTTGCAGTGGAAATCATAATTTGATTGATAAGTGTCTGACTTGTGCTGTTTAAGTTTTCACATCTCATGACTGATGTTGCAATAACATATTATTTGCACAGAATTCTCCTGCTCTTAAAAATGATGATGGGCAATTGCACTAAAAATGGAAACGCTCTTTGTGTCTTTTTTGAGTGTGTTCAATATTAAAACATTTTAAAAAGAGATAAATCCAGCAAAGTAAAAAAAGAAAATGTTTGCTTGATTGCAAAGTTATATAAATGCATAAAGTCATTTGTTCAATGTGCAACGTGACATTCAAATGTTTTAACGTGCATCCAGCTGACATACTGCTGAATGCTTTCTGAAATAGCTGTACACTGAAATGAGCATGATGATTTTCAACCCAAAGAAAAGCCTTTTCAGAAAGTTCTAAGAGCTTGAAAATTGCTGTTTGGAAAGAATAAACCTCCTGAACCGTAACAATGGGCTAGCTTGTCTAACATTTCAGAGGCTTTTTTTTTTTTTTTTTTAGAGCAGTAAGGAACTACAGAGAAAAAACATGTTTTCAGTGTTTTTTAAACAATAAATTATTTAAGTTCTTATACTTGGAGGTAATGAATTAAAGAAGCAAATAAAATTCTGAAATAGTTTTTTTGGGAAGTTACTTGAAATAGCTTGAGCTATTTGAAAAAATTAAATAGCAAATTTCTTGCAAAATTATTTCAGATTTGATAGAAAATGTCACTTTCCAACAGCTAAGGTCTTTTCTTCACTGCATTGATCTTGCCAGAGCTGTCAGTCCAGAGTACAAAGTCCTAAATCTTATCCTAAAAGGTAATTACAAGATTGGCTTCAAGTTTATGTCAAAGGAATACAGTTTTCTTTACAGGTCTCATCTTAGCTTTATACCTCTGCCAATGCAGAGGAAGCCTCCCAGTGAAACATTTGTAAATAGAGTCAGTTTGTTTCAGTCTTCCCCAGTGATTTTGCACACTCACTTGAATCTCTTTGCAGTTACATTTTATTTCTTAACTAGCTACTACACAGACAGGAATTCTGGACACAAAGGCCCTTTACTTAAGAAAGCATAAGCAGGCCTGTAGCCTCCTCACATCACTATCATTATAGTATAGATTTTCCAGAAAACTACGTTCCTGTGTGGAATTCTGAGTAACTCCATTGTAACCCTACATTCCACAGACATCAGGTAGGGTGCTTCCCTCTCACTGTCATTTGAAATAAAGCTTTCCAAAGAAAGTACTCCTAGTTGCATCATTGGTAGATGCTAGATGAGCTTTCTGGATTTCTCTGTGGATAGAACAAATGCAAGGACAGTAGGGGAATGGAAAAAGAAAAAATAAGACAGGCTATACCACACTAAGATCACCTACAGCTTCCTATCAAACCTAGTAGATCATATTCATGCCATGAACACATTAGCTGAGTGAACAAAGCTATTCTAAAGTCTTTATATTTATATTTTTCTTTCAATAGATCTTCTCTGATGCAGGGTGTCCTTATTGAAAGTCTGTGGGAGACAAGCTCATTAATGTTCTTTGTGGCACCGGGTCAGCAAAGTACCTCTGAGCATAAAGGTTATGCCAAAGTCCCGTGTATTAAATGTAAAGTACATGCTTAAATGGATTACAAAATGGAATTTATTTATGCTCTTGCTTAAAGGCAAGTATGTGCATAAGCACTGCTGAACTGATAATTTTATGATTGCTCATTGTCTTGAATAATTGCTCTTTCAGAGTGTAAGATTCTTATGAAATGCCCATTTACTTCAGTGGGAGTCTTTTATTAGCTTCAAGGAAAATGGAAAAGAATTTTGTGTTTGCATGCAGAGTTAGATGCTGCCACTTTCCTCATCACCTGACACTCAGTGTATGCTGGAACAGTGTTCTTAATGAGGAGAGGAGGTAGGATGGAGGGGGAGAAGGGGCTAAGCCCATTAGCTTCCCTGTTAAATCCATGCCTGGGATTTTATGAAAGGGCTCAAAGAAATTGTAATTCAGTAGTATCCGGTCCTCACAGCTATTTGCTCAACAGCCAGTGACAAGTTCAGATGATGTAATGCTTCTAGCATGTACATTGTTACTTAAGTGAGTTGCTAATTAATACCATGCTGAAAGAGCTTTGGTTGGGGTGTCAAGCTACTCAGAGTTGGTCTCTGCAGCTCAGGGAATGTTTCTGCTTCAGCTCCCTCTGTTCTTGCTGTGTGCACAAAGTCCTCTTGAAGCAAGCCTGTCTCTTCCTTTTCAGGGTTAGGTTCTTTTCCCCTTAATTACCTCAGGGATCTTTATTGCTACATAACACAGCACAAACACTCCTCCTAAATGATTCTAGCAAAATGAAATTTCTGGTGTGTCCTGGGAAATTATCATTAATTTACTGATACCAGAAAATCATTCTGGCAGTACTTTTCTGGGACAGGACCTGGGTTGTAAGAATATTTTTTTAATGGAATGGAAAAACTATTTGCGAATGATCCTTTCAAAATATCTGTGAGAAAGCATGATGTGCACAACTTATGCTCTAGGGATTCATTATTATTTTTTTTTACATGCAGCTGTTTTTCAGTATTTGATGTATAAAGAAGTTATAGTGTTTAACTCATTCTAGGAATAAAACAAATGTCCAGAGTCTACAATGAGCTTGCTAGATAAATTGGAAAAAGCCTTCAGTCTCAGTGATGTTCAGAGGTCTAATACTTACACACAGTGCCTATTTCCAACTGAAGAAAGGGAAGTTAAACACCAAAGACCTAGTCATGCAAATACCTTCAAGACAAAACTTGGAGAGGTAGCTGACACTCCAGAGGGCAGTGCTGCCATCCAGCATGACCTGGACAGACGGGAGAGCTGGGCAGAGGGGAACTTCATGAGATTTAACAAGCGCAAATATAAGGTCCTGCAACTGGGAAGGAAGAAGCACTAATATAGGATATGAGCTGACCTGCTGGAAAGCAGTTCTGAGGAGAATGAACCTGGAGACTTGGTAGACAATAAGTTAACAGTGACCCAGCATTGTGCCATTGTAGCCAAGAAAGGCCAATGGTATCTTGGAATGCTGTCATAGAATCATAGAATCATAGAATCTTAGGGGCTGGAAGGGACCTCGAAAGATCATCTAGTCCAACCCCCCTGCCAGAGCAGGGTCACCTAGAGTACATCACACAGAAACGCAACCAGGTGGGTTTTAAATGTCTCCAGTGAGGGAGACTCCACAACCTCCCTGGGCAGTCTGTTCCAGTGCTCTGTCACTCTCACAGTAAAAAAAATTTTTTTTAGATATTCACCTTGAACCTCCTATGCTCCAATTTACACCCATTACCCCTTGTCCTATCACTGGTCATCACTGAGAAAAGCCTAACTCCATCTCCCTGACACTCACCCCTTACATATTTGTAAACATTGATGAGGTCACCCCTCAGTCTTCTTTTCTCCAAGCTAAAGAGACCCAGCTCCCTCAGCCTTTCCTCATAAGGGAGATGTTCCACTCCCTTAATCATCTTTGTAGCTCTGCGCTGGACTCTTTCAAGCAGTTCCCTGTCCTTCTTGAACTGAGGGGCCCAGAACTGGACACAATACTCCAGATGTGGCCTCACCAATGCAGAATAGAGGGGGAGGAGAACCTCTCTTGACCTACTAACCACACCCTTTCTAATGCACCCCAGGATGCCATTGGCCTTCTTGGCCACAAGGGCACATTGCTGGCTCATGGTCATCCTCCTGTCTACCAGGACCCCCAGGTCTCTTTCACCTACACTACTCTCCAGCAGTTCAGCCCCCAACCTGTACTGGGACATGGTGTTGTTCTTCCCCAAATGTAAAACTCTGCACTTCCCCTTGTTGAATTTCATCATGTTTCTCCCCGCCCAACTCTCCAACCTATCTAAGTCTCTCTGAATGGCAGCACAGCCTTCTGGTGTGTCAGCCACTCCTCCCAGCTTAGTGTCATCAGCAAACTTGCTGAGGGTACATTCTATACCCTCATCCAGGTCGTTGATGAAGATGTTGAACAACACCGGTCCCAGCACCGACCCTTGTGGGACTCCACTAGTAACACACCTCCAACCAGATTCTACCCCATTGACTACAACTCTCTGACTCCTTCCTTTCAACCAGTTCCTAATCCACCTCACTTCCTGGTCACCAAACCCATACCTGATCAACTTATCCACAAGGATGCTGTGGGAGACGGTGTCAAATGCTTTACTGAAATCAAGATAAACCACATCTACCGCTCTACCATCATCTATCCACCTAGTAATTTCCTCATAGAAGGCTATGAGGTTAGTCAAACATGATTTACCCTTGATAAAACCATGCTGACTGCTCTTGATGACCCCCATGTCCTTGATGTGCCTGGAGATAGTCACAAGAACAAGTTGTTCCATCACCTTTCCAGGGATGGAGGTGAGGCTGACCGGTCTATAGTTACCCGGGTCCTCCTTCTTGCCCTTCTTGTAGACTGGAGTGACATTTGCTATCCTCCAGTCCTCAGGCACCTCACCTGTTGCCCAGTACTCCTTGCAGGAGGGGATTGGGTGGGTTGCTGAGACATCTCTTTACTTCATCAGCAGATGTTGTTCAACTCTCAGATGCCACAAGACAGACAACAGATATCCTGAGTGCCAAAGTCCAAGCTTATCTCTTGGATTGTTCGAGACAAGCACTGTACATCCTGAATGCCACAAATGCATTAGGAAAATTGTGGCCAGTAGGTCGAGGGAGGTCATCCTCCCCCTCTGTTCTTCCCTAGTGAGGCAATGTTTGGAATACTGTTTTCAATTCTGATCTCCCCAGTTCAAGAGAGACAGGGAATTGCTGGAGAGAGTTCAGCAAAGGACAAGAATGATGACTAAGGGATTGAAGCATCTTTCTTGTGAGGAAAGACTGAGAGAGCTGGCACTCTTTAGCCTGGAGAAGAGAAGGCTGAGAGGAGACATTATTAATGTCTATAAGTATCTAAAGGGTGGGTGTAAGGAGGATGGAGTCAGGCTCTTTTCAGTAGTGTCCAACATTAGGACAAGGGGCAATGGGCATAAACTGGAAGACATGAAGTTCCATCTGAACATGAGGAAAAACTTTTTTACGATGAAGGTAACAAGGCATTGGAACAGGCTGCCCAGGGAGGTTGTGGAGTCTCCTTCTCTGAAAATGTTCAAGACCCAACTGGATGCAGTCTTGAGTAATGTGCTCTGGCAATCCTGCTTTAGCAGAGGGGTTGGACTAGATGATATCTAGAGGACTTTTCCAACTCCGATGATTCTGTGTGTGTGATTATGAGACTGAAAGGGCTGGAGCACCTCATCTGTGGAGACAGGCTGACACAGCTGAGGTTGTTTGGTGGAAAAGAGAAGGCTCCGGAGAGACCTTGTAGCAGCCTTCCAATACCCAAAGGGGCCTAGAGGAAAGCTGGGGAGGGACTTTTGTGAATGGGGCATGTAAAACAAGACAAGTACTAACAGCTTTAAGCTGGAAGAAAGCAGATTTAGGTCAAACATTAAGAAGAAATTCTTCACTGTGAGGGTGGTGAGACACCTTGTCAGGTTGCCCAGGGAAGTTATGGATACCTTCTCCCTGGAAACATTTAAGACCAGGTTGGCTGGGGCTTTGAGCAAACTGGTATAGTGGAAGGTGTCCCTGATCATTCAGGGGATAGATCTTTAAGGTCGCTTCCAACCCAAACCATTCTATGATTCTATGAAATAGAATATATAATGTGTATTAATCAAATCTGTTTCCTTCCAAAGACCATGATTATGCTCTGAAGTGATGTAAAACAAAATGAGCCAAATACATTTATATCTGTCTGCTTTAGGTAGAAGATTTATGAACTTAAGCAAGCTTTTTTTTTTTTTTAATTTATTTAAATAAAGACAAAACAATCAAGAATGAACAATGAATTACACACATGCTTCTCATTGTTGAACTCACTGACCAGACTTAGTATGAAATAAACCCTTATTAAAATGTGTTCACAGAGTTAGAGCTGTCTGTCTGGGACTATCTGGTCTCATAGGTATATAAACACATCAGCATTCCTGTATCAGGATCACACTTCAGTGCAGGCCCTGGGAACAAATCACAGGTTACAAAAAAAAAAAAAAAAAAAAAAAAAAAAAAAAAAAGCTTCCAGTGAACAGACAAACTTTTTTCACAGATGATCTTCAGGAAGTAATACACCTAACTCAGCTGTCAAATTAGTAACTAGATGTGATCTGTTTGTAACACTGGAATTTATTTAGAATGTCCACATTTTTGAGAGTTCAGAAAAATGGCTAAAACTGTATCTGTTGCAGTTGAATTCCCCTTGTATTGCAAAACTACCTAGACCTAGGACACATTTCAGTAAATTACTCAGAATTGTAATATTTCATTATAGCTACCTAAACCTAATTGGCAAATATCCTATTCTGCATACTGGGAGAGAAAGAATAGTCCCTAAAAGAGATTATTGCAGGTTTGCTGAAAGCCAGCTTCTGTGAAAAGGCAATGAAACATGCCCATGTGCAAACTGGATTGTCTACTCAGAGTATGGCACAACACATTGAATGCCTATAAAATGACAACACAAAAGCTACTTCATATGGTTCATCTATATGGTTAACCCATGAAGGCTGTGAAGGTTAATCTAAGGCAATATGATACAGATCAACTACTAAATCATAGAATCATAGAATCATAGAATCTTAGGGGCTGGAAGGGACCTCGAAAGATCATCTAGTCCAACCCCCCTGCCAGAGCAGGGTCACCTAGAGTACATCACACAGAAACGCATCCAGGTGGGTTTTGAATGTCTCCAGTGAGGGAGACTCCACAACCTCCCTGGGCAGTCTGTTCCAGTGCTCTGTCACTCTCACAGTAAAAAAATTTTTTCGGATATTCACCTTGAACCTCCTATGCTCCAATTTACACCCATTACCCCTTGTCCTATCACTGGTCATCACCGAGAAAAGCCTAACTCCGTCCCCCTGACACTCACCCCTTACATATTTGTAAACATTGATGAGGTCACCCCTCAGTCTCCTTTTCTCCAAGCTAAAGAGACCCAGCTCCCTCAGCCTTTCCTCATAAGGGAGATGTTCCACTCCCCTAATCATCTTCGTAGCTCTGCGCTGGACTCTCTCGAGCAGTTCCCTGTCCTTTTTGAACTGAGGGGCCCAGAACTGGACACAATACTCCAGATGTGGCCTCACCAATGCAGAATAGAGGGGGAGGAGAACCTCTCTTGACCTACTAACCACACCCTTTCTAATGCACCCCAGGATGCCATTGGCCTTCTTGGCCACAAGGGCACATTGCTGGCTCATGGTCATCCTCCTGTCTACCAGGACCCCCAGGTCTCTTTCACCTACACTACTCTCCAGCAGTTCAGCCCCCAACCTGTACTGGGACATGGTGTTGTTCTTCCCCAAATGTAAAACTCTGCACTTCCCCTTGTTGAATTTCATCATGTTTCTCCCCGCCCAACTCACCAACCTATCTAAGTCTCTCTGAATGGCAGCACAGCCTTCTGGTGTGTCAGCCACTCCTCCCAGCTTAGTGTCATCAGCAAACTTGCTGAGGGTACATTCTATACCCTCATCCAGGTCGTTGATGAAGATGTTGAACAACACCGGTCCCAGCACCGACCCTTGTGGGACTCCACTAGTAACACACCTCCAACCAGATTCTACCCCATTGACTACAACTCTCTGACTCCTTCCTTTCAACCAGTTCCTAATCCACCTCACTTCCTGGTCACCAAACCCATACCTGATCAACTTATCCACAAGGATGCTGTGGGAGACGGTGTCAAATGCTTTACTGAAATCAAGATAAACCACATCTACCGCTCTACCATCATCTATCCACCTAGTAATTTCCTCATAGAAGGCTATGAGGTTAGTCAAACATGATTTACCCTTGATAAAACCATGCTGACTGCTCTTGATGACCCCCATGTCCTTGATGTGCCTGGAGATAGTCACAAGAACAAGTTGTTCCATCACCTTTCCAGGGATGGAGGTGAGGCTGACCGGTCTATAGTTACCCGGGTCCTCCTTCTTGCCCTTCTTGTAGACTGGAGTGACATTTGCTATCCTCCAGTCCTCAGGCACCTCACCTGTTGCCCATGACTTACTGAAGATGATGGAGAGTGGCCCAGCAATGACCTCTGCCAGCTCCCTCAGCACCCTTGGGTGCATTCCATCCGGACCCATTGATTTATGGATGTCCAGATTACTCAACTGATCCCTAACCCAATCCTCATCTACCATGGCAAACTCTTCCTCTATCTTGACTTCTTCTGGGGCTATATGAATCTGGGGCTCATAGGGAGACCCTGCAGGAGTAAAGACAGAGGCAAAGAAGGCATTCAGCACCTCTGCCTTCTTTATATCCTCTGTCACCAGGGCTCCCACCTCATTCCTCAATGGGCCAATATTGCCTCTAGTGCTAGTTTTGCTAGCTATGTATTTGAAAAAGCCCTTTCTATTAACCTTAACCTGATTTGCAAGGTTAAGTTCCAAGGAGGCCTTAGCTTTCCTAATTGCCTCCCTACATCCTCTGACAACAGTCCTATATTCCTCCCACGTGACCAGCCCCTCCTTCCATGATCTGTAGATGACTGATACACCACCCATATTATGTTAACATTATTTTTAGTTAAAATATTGGTTGTATGACAGCTCATGAGAAACAGAATGGGGAGGGTAGAGCACAGATTGATAGAAGACCATGGTTTATTTAATTATTATCTGATGTTCACTTTTTGTTAATATTAATTAATTAATAATAGACTTTCTTCAGTGGGCCCTGGATGCATTAGCAACAGGTTCAATCTTCAGAGAAATAACTAAGTGACAGAATATCTGAAATAAAGTACACATGCCATTGCATAATGCCTTAACTAGATTGATATCAGGATGATTTGTAAATGTAAATTCAACAGGGACTGTGTAGAACTACATATTGCCAAAAGCTCCAGGGAAGTCTTTGTTCTATATAGTAATGACTCGATCACTGAAAGAAATCCTAAGGAAGGCTTAGATGAAATCTGCTGATATTCCGTCTTTCAAAACTAGGAAACACCAAACTGTGATATCAACATACTATTTTTCTGATATTAAAAAAAATAAATTTCCAGTACATAAAGCTTGAAACTCACCCTGTTATCTTTGTTTAGGCCAAGTTAGCTTAAAACACCTAGAAACTCCAGGGGCAATAGTACAGAATAGTACTGAATTCTCTTTAAGGGCATTAATAGTTTTCATGACACATGGTTATTTTTTTTATTATTTTTTTTTTGCCTAAGTCCTCTACTACGTGACTGGTCCTTCCTCTGAGCAGCAATATACTTATGCTGAGACATCACAAGGATCCTGCCCTAAGAAATATGTTTTTCTTCCATGTCAATTCAATTTAACAATGTGAAAGAGCTAGAAAGAAGATGACATTATAAGATTAGATCATCCCCAATGAAGATCCAAATCTGACTTCAAAGAGTTGAGAAACAAATGCAAAATCTTTATTAGGAAACTAAGCATGGACCCTGGGTGAATTCTCTAGCATTGAGGACATGTTGAGTACAGATAGTTTCATATGTTTTCTAAATCTGTGTGTTTCCTCTCAAAAGATAGGGCAGACTTATTCTCACTACTCATTAGGAATATTCTCTGGACAATGCTATTCCCAAAATTTTGCCAAGACAGTATCTAGAAAAGTCCTACCAACTGTTAGGAGCAGCAGTGCTAGAGCTGTGGCCCCACAGTAGCTACACCAGTAAAATAGTATAAACTTTTAGTAGCATATACCATTTGTTAAATAATAAATTATGATACTTTTATAGGTTACATGTTATGTAACGATATAATAGTGGTTTTACTGGTATGTTAGATACAGAACATACAGCATGCCATCTACCTCCTCAGTAGGATGCCCAGGAAGCCAAGGGTATCATAAGTTTTACAAAAAGTGAATTATTAAACTCCTTGGGAACAGCCCAGAAGATGTGCACTTGGGGCAAACTAAACTGCTTTTGTGCTCTGTTATTGATGAGTTCTGTATTGACTGTAGTGGTACCAGAGAGGTATGGAGAGGTCTACACATAGACACCTGAGTTTGAATCAGCTTAATTTCATCTAATACATCATTATTATAAGGATTACATGGATTGTATCTAAGACATCAGACATGAGGTAGTTCTTCATGACATAAAGACAAACAGAATGGTACAGACTCCAGTTGCTGTTCCATTTCTTAATTAAAATAGTGAATGCACTGCTTCTTCCAGCTCCTCAAACCCAGCTGAAAGGTCTGGGTATGAAACCAAACTGCAATAATCAAATGCAGCAATTATTTTTCTCAAGAAAGAATCTGTATTTTTTTCAACAAAAATAATTCAGTTCCCAACTTTGGCTTAGTTAGTTTCTAATTTTGGGTTGTTGGTTTTTTTATTAATAATTATTTGAAATTTATTTGAAAACTGAGTCCAGCATCTTGAAGAACATTTTTATTCCAAGTTAGTGAAACCAGGAGCCCAATACTTCAGGAAACAACCCTGCTCTAGATGTATCCCTATCCTTCTAATAAGACAAGTTAGGCAACATATTCAAATAATGTAAACTATCACAAATTTATTTAATTTTTCAATTTCTTTAAATTGTTTATGTGGTGGTTTTGACCCCATTTTCCTAAGTTGGAGGTGCCTAACACTTTAAGTATAAGTGGAATCATTCCTCATGTATAATGCAGCATGCCCACCTAGGCCTGGTGGAGCACACTTTTAATCCAGTGGTTTTGTGTGCTGTTAAGCACTTTCAAATACTTGACTTGATGAAGGGATCTAGATATTAAACCCTTTGGTAGTCTTCCGGTCTAAAAATGCAAGTTCTTAGTATTGATGATTATTCCCTGAATGAGAACAGAATTATTAATGGGAGGCATATATTTGTGTAGACATAACGGCACATAGCTTGTGTAAGACCTTGCATAGTGTTGACATAACACAATAAGATTATTGTTCATAATAGACACTGATTATTAAATGGTATCATAAATTAGAGATTTGGAATGGAAAAACACAGACAATGGGATCGACTGAAGCCACTGTATCAACCCAGTTTAGGATGGAATTTGCCAGATGGCTGAAGGTGAACAGCAGCTTCGAACACTGCAACCCTTCATTCTCCCTGCATATATATAGATGTGATAAGCAGAGTTATTCTGCAGATGTTTAAAGCTGGCTAATCTCCAAACTTAATGAGAGTAAAGCCATTCTAAAAATAATAAAAGTTCTAATTATTTTAAAGATTATCCAAACTCACCTTCAATCAGTGGAGACCTTATTTAATAGAAGGGTCAAAGGAGAGTTTTTGAATGCTTTGCTGTATAACTGCTGCTTGATTCACTGATTAAGCCCTTTTCTGTTTTACTGGCTTTTGATTCTGCTGTTGCTTATGAAAAGTCTTCCATTAGGATGTATAAAAATAAATAAGAAAGAACTGACAAAGAGACCAATTTTCGTTCTGAAATTCAGAAAATAATGCTGAGTATTGTAGTCCTGATATGCCTGAGTTCTCATTCAGGGTGCTTCGTAGCATGGCCTAGTAACTGACACCTCTGATAGTGTGAGAATAAATGCACTAGGTTAAGGTCTATACGTTAACATTCCTGAATAATTCCATGTGGAATTACATGTTAAGTCTCTGACAGTGACATGCCAGCTTTGGGAAGTTTTTGTCCCCATCCTATCTGCCTCTCAAGTTTGCTTTATTCCAGTTCCTGCCACCAGAATTAAGTGCAACTCAAAAGCCTACTTATGGGACTTGAACATAAACAGAATCTTTCTTATGAAAGTACATTTTTAAAAGACAGTATTCTGGGGGAAGGAAGCTGGAAGGCAGACTTAGGAAAATGTAGTATATAACTATTCTTTGAAGACATAGTGGAGAAACAACTTCATCTACTGTGTTTACATGTAAAATCCAGAGAGAAATCTTCTCCATTACATATTGAGTAAAGTTTAGAGCACTGTCTAAGAGGACATGTTAAACCCCTTTTAATGAAAAATGGGAGCTATTTCCATGAAGAAAACAAGGAGGAATATATTTGTATGGAGTAAGTTAAGATTTGCCAACCCATTCTTCTGAAGAGGGGAAACATTTGGCAGATCACCCATCCAAGAAAATTTCCATCTGAACTATTTTGCTGATGGATCAAGCAATGAAATGGGAGGAATTTGTGTCGCTCCCAGTCACGTACCTTTGCCATACGTTCCTTGGGGGATTAAATAAACAAATTAATATGAAAATAATCAGCTATGTTGCTTTAACTTTACTGCAGCAATGGCATATAAGGTATTAAAAAGTGAAAAAAAAAAAAGAAGTAATTTATTCTTGAAAACATAAACAATTTTAAAAATAAAAAATTGAAAACCGTTCTTTAAAAAATGTTAACAAAACACTGCAGAATTATTAGCTAAAATAAACAAAGCCAGTTCAGACAGCAGATAATATTCTGTAGAAATTAATTCTGAATTAACAGTATTTTTAATTTACACAATCTATTTTATAATAACTAGTTTTAGGTTACATGATTAAAGTCCTACTCCTACACACACAGAGGACCCCAGAGGCACGGTGGCTGGTGGGGAAAATCCAGTAGTGGTGTGAGAGGTACGAGTCCCTGCCTGCATTCTGCAGGGCTGTCCTAGAGTTGGTCTGGGGAAGAACCAAAGGCAGGAAGAGGGAGAGATCCAAGTGGTTTGTGCCCGCGTGTCTGGACCCATAATTGCCAGGCTTGTGTCTGCCAGTAACTGGAGAGAGCAGTGTATGTGTTGTGTGGGTACATATGTCACTATGTGATCACTACCAAGGCAGCAGTGGACTTACTGGCAAGTAGGAAAGGAGACTAGGGTGCTGGGATGAAGCACTGCTGGAGAGATGAGGAGGTCCAAAGCAGCTTCTGGGGAGACTGGGTTTGAAGGTCAACTGAGACATCCATTTGTATATGTGCGTGCAACGAAAGGCCAGAGAACACAAGGCTGGTTAGTGGGTAGACTGGAGGGATCCACAGTGATAGTGAGAGGGTGTGTATCTGTGTGTGAGAAGGTCTGAGTACCTGCAACTGGAGTGGGGCTGCAGACTGGGGGACATGCATTTCCAGGTGCTGGCGACTGGGAAGACTGGGATCCAGGGAAAGCTACCAGGTTTCTGTGCATCTTCTTCAGAATTAAATTTGTAGTAACAGATATACTACCTGTTAACAAACATAATAAGCATTTATCTTACTGGGGTTACTGACCATGATTTCAAACGTAGTATGAAATGTATAGTTTGATATAAGTATTAGTTTTTTTAAATTATTTTGTGACCAAAATAACCAAAAATTATTTTGAAGAAATTAAAAAAGAAACCAGAATCTTTAAAAAAAAAGGTTCAGAATTAGTTGTAGTTCTCTGAATTATTTCTCCATTATGCATATGTGGAGACAGTTCTAATTGGAAAATAACAACATTCACATCATACATCAGATTTTTAAATACATTCTTTTTAATTACAATACATATTTTTGTTTACATGGTCAAAACTGTGAACAGTTTGTGACATTAATATTCCTCGCATGACATTAGTTAAGAATTAAATTGAAGTCAATATTGTTACTCATCTGTATAGAGAATTTGTATGAGGGTGTAGATATACAAAAGGCATTGGTTGTTTAGAATTATGTCAACATTCATCACTGTGCCAAATTGGTCTAAGACCAAAGGAACACTTAGGGCCCACATAAGAACTGATAATCAAATAAGTAGCTTTGAACACTCACACCCTTGTAGATAAGGGTGAATTTCATGCACAAATCTAAAGATAAATTAATTTTACAACAATAAATCTTCCTAAGAGAATACAGGGAAGAAAAAAACTACTGTGGTTTAAGAAGAGAATTTATCAGTCTTTACCAGCAGTACAAAGCAAGAAGCAAAACATTCTCCCAAGGAAAAGGTGGTATAAAAATGTCAGAAACAGGCAGATGAAATAATGATAGAAGCCAAAGGGTTCCTTCCTCTTTCTCACATCCACAAATGAGAAAAAATGTATTGAAATAAAAACCTTATTTAGCTCTTTTTTTTTTTTTTTTTTTTTTTTTTTTTTTTTCCCTATATAAAAGAATATAAACAGGCATGCAGGAATTCACTTGGTAAGAATTTATGCTGAGACGTATGCAGAGTAATACTCTGTGCTCTCTCACAGAGAGCACTTAAATAAATAGAGGTTAAAAAATATATTTCTTATAACTTTTTTTTTCCTACCCTAATATTGTAGCCAAGGATATACATAAAATGGTGTGGAAGATTGCTTTTGTAAAATTGTCAGTGCTGAGTATTGAATAATAATATTTCTTATATATTTTAACCTTCGCTACAACATGTGAAGGGGCAAAATAGATTCATGAAGAGAGTTTTGTATGAGAGTCCTTTCATTCCCCTTATGGAATGAATAAAATTTCAATTATGTTTTAGTATATATTTCATTATTATGAAAAGGGCAAGAGGCAAAGGCAAAATTCTGCAGTTTGATTGTCCTCTCCAATCAAAATATTCAATAACTGCAATGAAGTGAACTCTGCTAATGCTGCTCACCTTTGTTCAAGGGACAATAAAAGGACTACATGAAGGCAACTTTGGCCTTTTGTACTACCAATTATATGATTATAAAATATGAGTTTTACAGATTAACTAAATCCCATCTAGAATCTTCACCCAGGAAAAACAGGACTGCTGTGCCTTGTTCAGCATTTTTCTATTCCTGAGCTGACATCCAGGTGTGTACTTGAAAAACACCTTTGATTTTACATCTACAATAAGCATATCACAATTCAAAAGCAAAGATACCAACAAGCTCAACTTAGAAACCCCTGCTTTTATTAAATTTAACTACTTTTCCCCTGAAGCTTTAAATTAATACTGACTTCAAAGTGCTAGCAGTTTTCATTAAATTGAATTACCTTCTCCTGTAATTTTGAAAGTAATGAGGCAGCTACTAAATGAAGCTGTTGACAAAAGAAGTGCAGAGGCTATTGAAAATTACATAGCAATGTGTGAGTCATAAACAATAATAGTGTTCAAGGGTGGTTTCTGAGCAAAATTGCTTAAAACCCACAAAATAAACAAATGTCCTCAGTCATCTTCTGTGTGCATCTAAGAAATGTGAATTCTACCTGATTAATTATTTTACTTCCGCTCTGCTTCAGACAGGTTCCGTAATGATGCCCTGCCCATTGTATCTGAGTATCTTCCAATTGTGTGTGAAGTGAGACAATCAGCATCTGCTATGATTAACTTCTGTTTTATGTCATTTGGTCTTTCCTTCTCCCCAGAGAGAATATTCCTGTATATCTGTAATTGATTACAAAGATGCAGTAAAAGGGAAATTGAGGCATCATCCTCTTTTAACTTGTCAGAAAGAATTGCCCACTCAAATACAAAAATATTGAGCATACTTTCATTTGATCTTGAGGTTTACTTCTGCCTTGCTTGGAGTCAGTGTTGGTGGCTAATTTGAAGCAGGAACTGACTTTGCAAGTGGTCATTGGGTTGTACTATACCTATCCAATATGATGGAGATTTTTACGAGTAGCACATGATCAACTCAACATTGGACAGATAACTTTCTTGAAAAGTCTTCAAAGGAGGAAATGGATGCATATATGAGGTGATGAATGATAGAAGATAAATTACCCTTTGGTACTTTCCAGGTATGTCTCCCGTTCCAAACAGCACAGGACAACAGGTTTGGCTTCCTGTGATCTGTTATGTTTTCAGGATGAAATATCTACATTACATGGGACCTGAGCATGATGTAAATGGTATGGAATAAGGGATGGACAAAGTACTGATTTTGGCTGGGATAGATCCAAAACTATATGTATGTATACTGTATAGTAGTTTCTATAGGCTTACATTTTGGATTTGTGATGAAGAAAGTGTTGATAACACAGGGATGATTTAATTATTGCTGAACAGTGTTTACACAGTATCAAGTACTATTCTCCTTCTCAGAATGCCCCTCTGTGAGTAGGCTGGGGGTGCACAAAAAGTAGTGAAGGGATGAAGCTGGGAGAGCTGACCCTAACTGACTAAAAGGATAATATACACCAACAATAAAAGCTGGGGGACGAAAGTAATGATGAAAAAAGAGAGAAAGTAAGGAGAAAGTAATGATGCTCAGAGTTTTGGCATTTGTCTTCTGAAGTAACTGTTACATGTGATGGATCCCTGCTTTCCTGGAGATGGCTGATCACCTGCCTGCCAATGGGTGGTAATGAATTAATTCCTTATTTTGCTTTGCTTGCACATGCAATTTCCCCTTTACCAATTAAACTGTTTTCAGCTCAACCCACAAGTTTTTTTCAATTTTACCTTGTCCAATGCTCTACCCCATCTCACTGTGGTGAAGGGAGCAAGTGCCTGGATGGTGCTGAGCTACCTACTGGGGCTAAAACACAAGAAATACGAAACAAAATAAATTACAAAAATCAAAGAAAAACAAATGTTTATTTGGATTTACTTACTCTTTATTCATGTTCTCATAAAAATTAAAAATCACAAAGAACCCCCAGTGCTCAACAGCTGTGAATGTTAATTGCTCAGTTGCCCAAGTATTAATTCAAACACCTCATTTTAGGAATTTCCTTTAGAAACTAGAAGGTTCTGTAGCTTTCCTTAAGAATTTAAATTGATGCCAGAGTCTTGATCAAAAGCAAGGATTAGCTTCTCAGCTGGTGCATTTGCATTACATATTGCTAACTCAAACCTCTCAGGGGATTACCTCCCCACAATTGCCCCCACCCCAAATGCTCATGTCACTGCTTAAAGGGCCAATTTAGTAACAGGACTGCTACCCTGGACCACCCAAAAATACTTGGACTAAATACAAGAATTGTTGTACTAATAATTAGCTCCCAAAGACCTTGTCCATCAAATAAGAAGCCTACTTATTAATTACTTACTTAATTCATGACTTCTAAAAAACTTTTATACCAAAGAAGTCTTACCAACAGGTATTGCATGTTTGGCTTTTGTCTCTAGAACTTCTCTGAAACAGGCACTGAACATAGTCAGTAAGTGTGCAGCTTATTTGCAAGACTGCAAGGACATGTACTCATGAAAAATGACTCTTAATTACGTTTCATGGGTGATAACCAAGCTGACTACAACAAAATGAATGTGACAGTATTATTGACCCTTCTTTCCAGAAGATCATGTTAAATGCTTAGTGTGCAGCCACATGTGTGTAGAGGGCTATGGATTTGACAGGAATGTCAAAGATTTTTCAGTAGCCTGCTTGTTAGGGCATGCTGAGCAATAGAACTGAACACAACTGGATGTCTGCTTCACGGACACTCTTCAACTTTAGATTTATATACGTTGTGTTATAGATAAAGTACTAATTTAAGATTTTATAGAGTTTATTATGAAGGCAACCTACTTTTTTGGTTTGTTTTGGTTCATTTTGTTGTTTTTTTTTATTGACAAATTATTTTGCCTACATTCAAATATGTTTCTTTGCTTTTACATCTCATATTAATAAGACTATTTTTGCTGTGTATACAAACTTTGTAGCTTTGTTTCTATTTTCACTGAGCCCAGCAATAACAAAATCAAAATTAAGCTGGGTTGCTTATATGTCTGAATAAAAAGGAAACACTGTCTATGAGGATATAAATAATTATATGCAATTTAAACTACCCCTTCAGGAGCCTCCAAATATCAATGGTGTTAAACAATAAGATCTGGACAAAAGACTCTATGGATAATATTTCAGAAAAAGAAAATGTTGGCAGGGGAATATAGTTAGTAATGGAAAGGAAAATACTGAAATTCTCTTTCAAAATTGATCATGAGCTCTACTGGTTTCTCAAACATGACAATTTTTGTCTCTAAGAGATAAACAATTATTCAAATATATACTTGCATGAAAATGTTGGAAATACTCACATAGCTCTAGAATAAAACAAAAAAAATATGGAAAGGGATTCTTGAAAGAGATCTTAAGAGTTATTAGAAGCTCAATGTCTATACCTTTTTTTTTTTATATGGCTATTGTATTTTTATATCCTAGATTGAGAGCTTTCTATGTGTTGTCCTATTGCTCAAAATATGTGAAGTGCACTAAGGCTCTGCTTCATCTAGGTTTCCATAAGGCTTCTTTCACTAATGTGAAATGTAGGGGCTTTTCCTTATACTTATTTTCATCACCAATATGAAAAAGACAAGGCAACCCAATAAATCATATTAATCATATTCTGAGTAATTAGCACAACTATTTGTGATAAAGGAGGATTGCCTTGTTGAATATCTAGGACCTAATTTACCCTGCTCATTTCAGTGAAAATCAGTACACTGGCAAAGCACATCAGGATAAAAAAGAAAAACTAGACCCTCAACGGGCAGATTAATCTTTAATATGTTAGATTTTTATCTTTTCTGCATATCCAAAAGGGCAGATCTTTATTGCAGTGTCTTCTTGTCATATTTTCTTCATTTAATGAACTCTGAAATGTTCGAATTTACATTCGTGGAGGAAGAAAAATTTTAAGACACTTGCTAGATGTCAGAAATCAAAAGATAAAATTTGCAAAAATTGGCAAATGAAAGCTACCAGTCTCAATATTGATTGTAAGTATAGGAGCAGCATCATGAACCAAACAAAACATTCAGTCTGAAATAATTTTCCAATTACATACATGTCACTGAAGGCAGAAATACAATAACTCCCTTCCTTTACTCAGACACTTCCCTTTGGCTGATATCGGTCCTGTGATAACAGTGCAAAAATGGAATACATAGAGGAGGAGGACTGACCAGCCAGAGTATGTGGAGGTGCCCTGAAGTGATTTCCACCCTCCAGATTCCTACTGAGTTTTGCTCCAGGGAATACAAATCAGACCTGTTTTAAAAGGGTTCATGTACATAAAAAACAGTATGGACAAATGGCAAATTTCATCACAAGCTTTCTCTGATCCAGCCACCAGAAATTCAGTGTAAATATAGCATAAGACTTTCTGCTTTTAAATCCTAGCATCCTGGGGATTTCAAACTCACTGAGTCAATCCTTTGACTCAAAACATTGCAAAACCTTGAAGATAACTGCTTTAATTAATTCATTGCCCCAAGTTTCTCCTGCTAAATAAATAAAAAAAATATCCCAAAACAACAACAAAACAAAACCCCCACAAACAAAACCAAACTCAAACAAAAAAATAGACCAAAAAAAGTATGAAAAGAGAGGCATTTTTTATTTTTGGCAGTCGTTCTACTGATTTCTATTTTTCTTCTCAGTACCTGTTAAAAAAAGGTAACTATTTAACCACTTTTCAAATCCAGTATGGCAAAGGCAGTCAGAAAAAGACAAAATATCCTATTCCATATGTCCACTGAGAGACTTCAGTGAGAGTAAATTAATTCAGAGGAAATTGAAACTATGTAGTTTACTGAATTTTGAACTGAAAAATCTTGAGAATTATATAAAAGGATGTACAGGAAGGAATCTGAGAGAAAATCAAGACAAAACAAGCAAAAAAAACAAACCCAAAGCCAACAAAAAAAAAAAAAAGCAATAAAAGAAATCCAAATCAGTTTAGTTACATTTTTTTAAGGGTGTGGATGCCATAGCCAAGGAACAGGAGATGATTTCCCGGAGAGGTCACTACCAGTGGAGTCATAAAAGTTCAGTGGGTTAACTGCTATGTATATTTTTGGTATTAATTAAGGTCTTTCATCTCATTATGACAGCATTTGGAAAGTTTGAACAATAAATTAAACAAGAAAATACTAGGCAATGAGAGGGAAGGAAGTTATGTTAATAGCAAAGAACATTATGAAAAAATTCGGCAGAATTTTTCAAGACAAAACGTATGAGTCACGTTTTTGGTCAAATACATAAATTGGGTAAAAGTATCATAAGTAAATGACATATTTGCTTTGCCTTAAGAAATTAACTTCCTTGTTTTCACCTTACTTTCTGTCAACTGTATGGAATAGTGCAACCTACTTTTGTACAATCAGGAGAAAAAGAAAGATCTTGTAATTGGGAGTGGCTCACCAGGAAAAAAAACCCAGCACTTTGGAATGTTCTGTAATGTTTTTTCTCTTGAAAGTTGTGGTGTCCTGTGTACATTGTTTACTATTGTATGTTTGCATTAAATTACATTTATGGTTGCACTGTTACAGGTTTGCCCAGAGATACTGTGGAGTCTTCATCCTTGGAAATATTCAAAAGCCATCTGGACATGTTCCTGGGCAAATAGGTCTAGGTGGCACTGCTTGAGCAGGAGAGGTGGACCATATGATCACTTCAACCATTTTTGTGATTCTGTGAAATATGATGGTTCATAGCACTTACATGAAATATAGTACTCCATGTACAAATATATTACAGAGATTTTAAAACCGTATTAGCAAATGAGAGTTTACATTTTTTTATAGCGGTCAAGAGGTTTGATTTCAAAGAAATCAATGTCGGGCCAATTGTTAGCATATTTAATTTACTGTTTGATTAGAAACAGTTCTGCTAATCGATTCCCAAGGAACAGCAGCATTTCTGAATGCAGGTGTGGAAAATCAATAATCTTTAAGACAAGTGTTAAGCTATACCAAGTATTAGGTTGCACTAACCTCTGTGAAAGAAAAAAGAATAAGAAATATTCAAAAGCCAAAGAGAAAGGGGAGACTCTACTCAGGAAAAACAATGCCCAGAGGTAAAATTTTGCATAAAAACCATCTGTGAGAGTCACAGGAAAAAGCTAGCAGTCTTTCAGTTTAATGAAATTAATGGACAGCCTCCTGGAGCTGATAAAAAATAGAGAGAACAGTAAATTCTTCTTTTTTATTTCCATTTTTACATATCTGTCTCTCAGCCTGTCATCTACTTTGTTAATCTCTGGATTGTAGCATTCATATTCCCTTGTGCCATCATTTATGCCTGGTGTTAAAGGTGACTAGCATAACCACAGACATGCTGCTCCCTGCTGAGAAGGTTCCTGTGGAAATGGCCTTCTGTCTACCTAGTCCTGTCCCACACATCAGTTCTTAGGAAGGTGTGGATTGCTCTTTTCTTCTAAGTCATGCTTGCCAGGTGTTACAATGCAGTATGAGATGACTCCTGATGACAAGTGTTAGCCTAAGTTTCATTGGCATGCTGCATTTTCCTGACCTGTGTTACTCTGAGAAATGCAAATTCACCTCAACCATCAGGTCAATGTCCTCTAAAGGGTGTTCACGTATGTAGAGCACTATTCAGGACCCCTCACTGGTCTTTCTTCTTTTCTATTGTCCCTTTCAAAGGTAGTTGCAGAGCAAAGACAATGAAGGGTTGAAAAAAACAGAAAGACCAACAATTGTTCAAAAATAAATGGCAGAATTCTTCAGACTGACAACCACATATACAGAAAATTATAATCACATTGTGGGCAATTCACAATAATATACAGTGCAAGAATTGTCCCACATCTTTTAATATAGAAATAAAATTGCACATATACACAAGATTTTTTTTCTATTTTTCTCTTATCCTCTGCCTTTCTCCACCCCTACATATTTTCTGTGTAGAAACGCATATGCTGGTTTGCTATTACCACTGAAAATTTTACAAACAAGAGAAGCTGATGGAAATTAACAGGGAAAAATATTACTATCATTGTCAGTTTCATTACAGCAGTTTAAATGTGTTCATGATTTGTTGTAGCTATTTTTTTCCAAGAAGGATGAATTATAAACAAAGGAAATGGCCTCAATTTCTGCCAGATTCAGATTGGATATTAGGAAAAAATTATTTACTAAAAGGGTTGTCAGACACTGGAACAGGCTGCCCAGGGACATGGTGGAATCACCATCCCTGGAGGTATTCAAAAGATGTGTAGACTTGGTGCTTAGGGTCATGGTTTAGTGGTGAACTTGACAGTGTGCTGGGTTAACAGTTGAATCTGTAGATCATACAGGGTTTTTTCCAACCAAAACAATTATATGATTCTATAATTCCTAGGTTTTCAGAAGACCTCTGATCTCATCTAATGCATTCTACAAAAGACAGATTTTTCCAAAGTACTAGGTGCATTAGGTGTTGTTTTTTTCTGTTATTGTGTCCTCATCTGAGGTTTCTAACCCTGCAGTCGGAAATCAGAATTTTTAGAATTTTTTCCCCTAAATGTACAGGTTGTGATATACCAGTAAATACATATGAGTATCTATTTAATAAAAAACCCACCAGTTTTGCTTCATTAACATTCATTTGGAACTTTTGCGTCACTGGATTTTTTTCCTGATTAACAGAAAACAAGAGGTGTGTATATTTTGCCCCCTGAGTGTTCCTGAAACAATGCTGAAGATGAGATGTTTAGGTTTGCACTGCCATACATAATCATAGGATGTAATCTATATTCCACCAAATAATAGCAGAGAGTAAGTCCACACAACTAATTTAAAGAAGTCCTCGCTCAGGCCCCATAAATATTCACGTGGAAAGGAAAAAATCAAAGCACCCCCATGGGATTTGGGACAGTTTTGGGGCCAGGCAAAATATTATGTAGAACTGACTCAACAGAACTTCCCCGCGTCTTTAAAAATAAGTACCTGATAGTTTGTATGAGATGCCTCTAAGCAGCTGGATTTTCTACATTACCATTATTTTTACTGTGCTTAGGTTAAACTCTGGCTCTGTGTTCAGCCCCCATAAATAGGCTGTGTGCTGGGGGCTCTGCAGGGGTTGCCAAAAGAGCTCCTCTCTCACAGTCAAAGAAAATTAATGACAGTAAAATTGCTTTGTGGTACAGGCTAGAGTTTCTGGCCCATCCATGCAGCAATCCAATATTCTCTTACTTTGTTTCCTGAAATCTTCATGCTGGAAGAGATATGTGCCATTGTATAACCAGGTATATATGAAGCATTTATTTCAATAGTAGTACATTTTTTAAAATACCATCCATTTTAAGAGAGTTTTGTTTGCTTCCTGCCTTACCATTTTGTGCTGTTGACCAGGAAATAAGCCTGGGAATAGGAAATCATGCATGCTCTGTTGTATAAGTTTATGGAGGTGACAGATTATGAGTCCAAATTAGATGTCTTTTTAAGAAGTTTTGCCAATGTTTATTTTCTGTTCATTTTTGAAGAATGTGGACTATACCATCAGCTTGTGTAAATTAGAAAATATCCCTTGAAGTTGAGAGAGCTGATTGACACCAGCTGAAAATCCAACTTGAGCTTTTAAAAACCACTGTGATTAAATGTTGGTGTTCTTTTTCTTGAGTAATATTGTTTGTCACACTGGAAAATGAAGAAAAAGCTTCAGGGATTGAAAAGTTTCAGCTATGCATCTCAAAGGCAGCTGGGACAATGGGTCATTACAGGGAGTTGCTGCTTCCACATGACAGTAAATTTAGCAGATTTTATTAGAGCTGTGTCTCTTCAACCAATAAACTATGTTCATTATGCCAGAGCATAAATGCCATGGCAGAAAGATGTCAGAGGAGCTGTCAGTTTTGTCAAGCAGAGAGACTGTCTGAAAGCCAAAGAAACTTTAATTTCACCCCCAAAAGGTTGAGGCACACCAAGTCTGAGATCAGCCCCTGTAAGAGAAGGCAGGGAGTGCCAAGCTCAAGGCATATCTTGGGCTTAGAAGCATCTTGCAATGAGACCATACCCACCTTTGCTCACTCTCTTTGGGTAGATTCTACCTTGCTTGGAAGAAGATCTTTCTGTGTCATGATATACTGATGATATTCACAGAAGCAGGAGGTACCAAGTACAGCTTGCTGGGTAAAAAAACCTGGCATTCAGAGCGATATACCCAGCTGGGTCAGAGCGTAGTATCCCAAAAATATTGTTGAGAAAAAGTGTGTAGTGGAGGGATTATAAACTCTTCTGCTCAGACTCTTCGAAGTAAAATAAGAGCCAGCCATTCTTATGTGATAGAGAAGCAAATGATTGGCCTTCAAGAGAAGTATTTTGGATAATCCATTCGTTAATCTTTCTTCCCTGAAATAATCTCCCATTATTTTGAATGTTCTATAATTCATGCCACTTCCTCAAACATTTCTAGCCCTTAACGCTTCCTCTGTTCCACCAGAGCTGTTGCAGTGATATTAAACAAAGGCCATTTTCTTCCATCAGTTCATTCATCACCCTCAAATCTCTCCGTCTTTTTTTACAGAGCTAATGTAGCAAAGATTTGCATTTTGCAGAGTATTATCTCATCTTGTGGTATTGCAAGGCTTCCCACTTTTACAGTAATGGTCTGAGTTGAGCCTTTAGCTGATGTAAATAGGCATAAACAGACTGACACAATACTAGGGCTCTGAAGAGGTCTGCCAGTAATTACAAGCTTGAATGGCGTCCATCTGAAAGAGCAGAACTGGTCATCACTTTCAGCAGACTGTCCCCTTTTTGTAAGGAACATGTTCTCAGGAGGGTGTTTTCGGCTCCTAGCAGTGGAAACTTGGAACACTGCTTAGAGCTAGATGAAGGTCACAGCCATATATCCAGCTTGAAGAGTCACGATCAGATTTTTTATTGAGAATAATATTAAAATATGACTGCAGTATAACATCAAGAATAGTGGTTGTCAGTGCCTGTACACTGCCCCCAGCTAAAGAATGAAAACCATCAACTAATCCCTGCATTAAACTTCCTGGTTCTGCAACTACTAAATTAACAGATTATTTACAGACTAGTAGGAAACACTAGAAGCAAGTCATAAAGAGGATACTTTCTGTCAATAGATAACGCTGCTTCCCGTAAGATCCCCCCAGACAAGCTAATTAATTATGGCCTTTATGAGCAGACTGTGAGGCAGACTGAAAACTGGCTGAATGGCCACACCCAGAGAATGATGATCAGTGCCACAAAATCAAGTTGGAGGCCAGTAACTAAGAGTGTACCCTAGTGGTCTATACGGGGTCCAAGACAGCTTGACATCTTCATTAATGATCTGAATGAAGATGAAGAGTATACCTTCAGCAAGTTTGTTAAAAACACAAAACTGGGAGAAGTGGCTGAGATGCCAGAGGGTCATGCTTCCATCCAGAGGGATCTCAACAGGATGAAGAAATGGGCTGACAGGAACCCCATGATGTTCAACAACCATAGAATCATAGACTCATAGAACGCATGGGGTCAGAAGGGACCTTTACATGTCATTTAGTCCAGCCCTCCCTGCAGTGCACAGGGACCTTTTTGAGTAGGTCTGGTTGCTCAGAGCCTGGTTGAGCCTGACCTTGAATGTTTCCAGGGATGGGGCCTCCCCCACACCTCTGGGCAACCTGTTTCAGTGCTTCACAATCTTCATTGTAAAGAACTTCTTCCCAGTCTACACTGCTATAGTTTAAGACCCTTGTCCTGTTGCTACACACCCTTGTAAACAGTTCATCCCCAGCTTTCCTGTAGCCCTTTTCACGTACTGGAAGGCTGCTATAAGGTCTCCCTGGAGCCTTCTCCTCTGCAGGCTGAACAACCATAGATCTCTCAGCCTGCCTTCATATGAGAAGTCCTCCAGCCCTCTAATAAGTTTTGGGGCCCTTCTCTGGACTCCTTCCAATAGGTCCATGTCCCTCGCAGGTTGAGGACTCCAGAACTGGACACAGTACTCCAGGTGGGGTCTCACAAGAGCTGAGTAGAAGGGCAGAAACACTTCCCTTGACCTGCTGGCCACAGTTCTTTTGATGCAGGCCAGGATGCAATTGGCCCTCTGAGCTGTAAGTGCACATTGTTAGCTCATGCCCAGTTTTTCATCCATCAGTACCCCCAAGTCCCTTTCTACAGGGTTGCTGTCTATCATGTAATCTTCCAGCCTGTATTGATAGTGAGGATTGCTCCTACCCAGGTGCAAGACCTTGCATTTGGCCTTGTTGAACCTGATGAGGTTCAAACAGGTCCACTTCTCTAGCTTTTCCAGGTCCTTATGGATAGCATGCTGTCCCTCTGGCATATTGACTGCACCAGTCAGTTTGGAACACACCTCTGGATGTGGTCATTCAGCCAATTCCTTATCCATTGAAGAGTCCACCCACCAAGCCTACATATCTCTAATTTAGAGAGAAGGATGTCATGGAGGACCATGTCAAAGGCCTTACAGAAGTCAAGGTGACATCAACAGCTTTTCCCTTGTCCATTCATGTAGTCACTCCATTGGAGAAAGCCACTAGGTTGCTTAGGCAGGACTCTCCCTTAATAAAGCCATGCTGGCTGTCCTGAATCACCTCCCTATCCTCCATGTGCCTTAGCATGTCTTCTAAGAGGATCCATTTCATGATCTTTCCAGGCACAGAGGTGAGGCTGACAGGTTGGTAGTTCCCAGAGTCCACTTTTCTACCCTTTTTTGAAAGTGAATGTGATGTTTCCTTTCTTCCAGTCAACAGGAACTTCACCTGACTGCTATGACTTTTCAAATATCATGGAGAGTGGCTTTGCAACTACATCAGCCAATTCCCTCAGGACTCTGGGATGCGCTTCATCAGGTCCCATGGACTTATGTATGTTCAGGTTCCTCAGGTGATCCCAAACCTTGTCTTCTCTTATAGGAGGAGGGACTTCCTCCCCCTGGTCCCCATCTTGAGGTCCTTCAACTCAGGAGGATTGAGAGGGGTAGCCAGTGAAGACTGAGGCAAAAAAGTAATTCAGAACATCAGCCTTTTCCTCATCTGTTGTTACCAGTTTACTGTCCTTGCTCATCAGGGGGCACACTTTCTTTACCCTTCCTTTTCTGATTGATACACCTGTAGAAGCCCTTTTTGCTATTTTAAGCCCTCTCAATGATCCCTACCATCTCCCGGCTGAGAATCATTTTCCCCCCTGGCGACAGTTGCTTTCCATCTTTGACCAGTAGGTCTGGTGTCATGTAAACATCCCATTGTCAAAAAACCCAAAATTCCAAAACCAAGAAGTGTGATGTCCTGCAACTGAGATGGAACAGCCCCAGTTATTAGTATATGCAGGGGAATACCCAGCTGGCAAGAAACTTTGAAAAAAAGGACATCAAGTTGATGGACATCAAATTGAACACATGCCAGCAGTGTGTGCTTGTGGAAAAACAGGCTAATGTATCCTGGGCTGCATTAGACAAAGTATTGCCAGCATCCTTCCCTTCTATTTAACACTAGTGAGACCACAAGTGGACTGCTGGGTCCAGGTTTGGGCTACCCAATACAGGAGAGATAAGGATATACTCAAGAGACAAAAGGGCCACAAAAATTATTAAGGGTCCTGAGCATCTCTCCTATGAGGAAAGGCAGAGAGAGGTGGGAGTGTTCAGATGGAGAAGAGAACGTGCAGGGGGATCTTCTTAGTGTGTATAAAAACCTTTTTCAGTGGAGCTCAGTGACAAGATCAGAGACAAGGGGCACACACTGAAACAAAGGATGGTTGGTCTGAACATCAGGAGATGCTTTCACTGAGGGTGACCGAGCACTAGCACAGGTTTCCCAGTGAGGTTGTGGAGTCTCTGCCCTTGGAGGTACCAAAAAACTGTTTGGACACAGTCCTGAGCAGCCTGTTGTTGGTGACCCTGTTGAGCAGGGGAGTTGGGCCAGATGACCTCCAGAGGTCCCTTCCATTAATTATATAATTAGGAAAAGCAAAGTTTTCCTTACCCAAGTTTCTGAGGAGTTTCACAAATATTTGTAGGATTATTCTGTTAAATTATTTATACCAGTTTAACTGAAAAGATAACCCAAACTTTCCTTTATCAATTCTGCAGCATTATAACAGTTTACTAAATTTCCTGTGTGCCCAAATTTGTCATCTGCCAATATTATTATTGTGCTGAATGTGCCTTCATTACCAGGTTTCCTTGTACATGCTCATGGTACAGCAGGACCCTCTCCTTCTCTCCCTCTGTGATTTTTCATGAACATTCCCAGTGACAGAGCACTGCAAGGAGTCTGCCATCCCTCTAGCCCTGCTGTGCAAGTGCAGTATCACCACAGACATCCTCTCAAGATTTTATCTTTCTTTGTAACTCCCACCTTTGAGTAGGAAGGAAAAGAAGCGTTTATGCTCTTGCTGAGACTCAAAGCAGCTGGGTTAGGTGGGAGGAGAGACACAACCTCTATTTCACAGTCACTTCTGTCACTAGGCATGAGTAAGAGCTGGGTAGTAACTTCAACTGTGCAAGCACTTTTAGTAACTCCAAGGTCAAACCTGGAAGTTGTACTGAATAACAAGTCTAAGTCATTCAGCTAACACATATTATTTAGTCAGTAAGTTGGAAGAAGCTATTTCCTTTACATTGGCTTTTAGGGAGCATTCCTAAGGAGCAGATTACCTTCTTTGCACTGCAAGGATAACCCACATCTTATTACACCCACTTTTTGTAACGTTTCACCAATGCATGTTCTCTGGATTTTCACTCCTAACACAATGTTATCTGGGAATTTGTGCATGTGGAGAGTATTGCTGATCAATGAACTGGTAGAGATACACAGGGAGCTACAGATTGGAAGGAACAAGTAAAGGGATGAACCAAATAGACTTTTTAAGTTCTCAATAATTCATTCAAAATAAAATGAGAGATGGGCACATTTATACCTACAAACTTCAATAAGGAATCATTTAGCTCTAGAAATACAGAGAAGTTGGTGATTGTTCAGTTTAGAAAACATCGTAAGATGTATATACTAACTAATATAAACAATTAGGGAAACCTTCTATGGCGAAATTATAAAACAACCCACCCTCCATCCTGTCTTCTTCTTCTGGGATACTTTGTCACATTTTCTGAATAATTTGACCTTCATGATCCACCACCTCCAGACTCTTACAGGAGTTCTAAAAGGTACCAGTTCCCCAATATTTTTTACTTCATTAGAGGACACTAAGAGGTGTAGCTCTGTATTATAAGCAGTTTCAAGGCATAAAAAAGTATTTATGAAACACAATGAGGAATTTTTCTTAATAACTTTACAGTTATCACTAAATAACTGTAAAGCCATATTTGCAAAATCTTATTATAAATCAGTTTCCTCTGCCAGTCCTGCAAAAAAAGGTAAAAGTAACTCAAATGGACATTCATTTAAGTTATTTGTTTGCACAAAGAACAGAGCTTATTGAAAACTGTTTACAGAGAGTTTGGGTGCTTGACAATGAATCTTAAAATTTGCAACAGATTAAGCATTCAGGCATCTGTATACCTCAGTAAGCTCTTATCCACCTACAGACAAATTCTTCTTCTCAGCCCCACTGATCTTGGTATTTGCCTATTTTTGCACACCTAAGAAAAAAAATGAGCTTTGAAATATTATTTGAAAGTCATTTGGTTTTGTATAGTAACCAGATAGTTTTAAAATACTGATATAAATCTTTATTAAGATTATTCTTTTTATTGTTGCAGCATCTCCCAGTTCTATTCATGAATCATGCGATACAGGCACGTAAGTTTGTCTCCTACTGTATCAAAGTGCCAGACTTTCCTGTAAGAGATATTTTTCATGTTCTCCGAGACCTCAGCTTTTAGCTGCAACTTAGTCTCACCTGTGTTATTAAAGCTCAGTTCTAGGACAGACTATAGACATTAAGTTGTTCAGTATATTACAGGAGATATTAAGTCCTTTGCCTATGCTTCTGACTAGTGCTAAATAAGAAGTTGGAAACAGCTTTCTGGGGAGTCTTAGACTACAGTTTCTATAGGAGTCTTTCTGAGTTGTTTAAGTTCTTTACTGATGAGAGAGATACGTAAGAGCTGAATGTCTTCTGAGAGACCATGGTAGAGATGGTGGCTTTCCTTAAGTAGATTAAGTAGATTTTAGCTGCTTTGTTTGGACGATACTTCACCAGGCATTGTAATGAAAACTACAAATTGAACTGAAGCAGTAGTAGAAAAGAAGTACTAAATCAAAGAATGGTATTTTTATTTTATCATAGATGCAACAGCATAATTAATTCAAGGTGTGACCTCTTCATTTCTAGGACAAATCTTTACGTATTACAAAATACTAAAAAATTCCAAAAGAGTTGCCTCGAAACTTTTAGAAAAAAGGCTTTAAAATTACATGGGCTTTGAAGCTGCTGGAGCAGTGGCTTCCAAATATGAATTTTTTTAACATTAGTGACAAGCAAGAAATCCCTGCACTGCACAACCTGCTCATCAATGAATGTCTGATACAACACTCTTAAGCTCTTAGTGGAAAAAGAACAAGTCTTTATCAGCAAGCCACCAAAACCACCTGTCTAGCTGTTCCTTTTATTTAAAAATTCAAACTGATCTAATTTACCTCATAATTCTTACTGGATAAGAGAGGGGGACTCAGAGCATTTCACTAAACTATTCCTTGGCTCAGTTATAGCTTTGCCAGAGAAAGACCATCACCTCCAGTACAGCAAGCACTAAATCAATTCATACAATGTACTTCTTTGTGTACTGCACTGGGCTAAGTCCAAAATCTGAAACTAAGTCCTTTTGAATAAAATGATTGCTCTGTTTCTGTGCTAAGTGCAGCCTGCAGCCCCAAAGGTCTTGGAGTCATTCTGACACAATAAACTAAATGCTTATTCAGAAGACACGATATTTCAGCAG
>NW_009952893.1:7413361-7442716 GCF_000747805.2 Chaetura pelagica | reverse complement strand
AGCAGGAAAAAAGCCCACAACACTACCAACTAGAAACAGATGGATTTCAACTGATAAGTAAGGAATGGAGATTGAACTGACTACAGGGAGATTTATTTAGCAACTATTTCAAATTTATCTTTGGGATGCACAGTAGCAGCAATTTATGAGAAGTCAAAGCCAGCTTGCTATTTACATTGCATATAAACAAGCCTAATGCTTTTAAACCGTAGGTTAAGTTTGGGAGTTTTACTACCTCGTAACACTTTTTGTTTCTTGAGCATCCTAAAAATAATTAGTATTACTACACATTCTTAGGAGTATCTCAGCCTTTGGAAGTAATTCTGAAAAAGATACCCAAGCATATCTAATGCAAGTTCTTGTATTTATTCTGGTATTCCTAATAAAGATACTTCTTAACAAACAACATTCATTCAGAAATAACTGCAAACACACCAAATAAAATTTGTCAAACAGCATAAGCAGTCTTTTTACTAAATAGAATTTCAAGATTATTGCTAATATTACTGGTGATGGTTACAGCAGTTTCTGTTCAGCTGAAATAAATGAAAATTCTTTGAACTGCATTTCATACTAACCAGCTTGTGCTGACATTTTTATTTAATCATAATGCATTAAATGAAATTTAAATGTAATTAGTGAATTTAAAAGCCACTCACAACTGAAGTATTTTGTGTGTCTATTAAAAGATACAGTATAGCAAACTTAGGTTGTCTGACCAGCATATCTCAGTTCTTAACCAGCAACTTTGATGCTAGCCTTCAGACACTTGCCCCATTGTTAATAAAGACAAAAACCATATTGGGTACAGCACAAGGGGCAGATAGTTAATTGAATAACTAGGGTAATTATCACAGAAATCAATGTGACTAGTAAGACATGGAGCATCATGACTGGCTTGTTTTGGTTGCAACTTCTCTACTTTCCTCATTCAGCCTCTTGAGTTTTTCTGTGCTGCCTTATGTAGAGCTTGTCTGACTGGGGGGCTTTTGCTAGCTTCTGAAAATTTAAGACTAATTATTAGTACTTTTCACAAAGTGCTATGATGGTTAATGATGTAGGCATCTGTCTCCTAACAAACAGTCTAAGATGAACAAGATATTTAACACATCGTTGAACAGCTGATGGCAAAACTTCATGTGTCACATTAGCATCTTATGTTAACACGGAGCATTTTAATGCATGGAATCAGATTTTATTGTATTTTCACAGCCCCCTAGTACATGACAAGGACTTCTCACTTAATAAAAATAATATCAATAGTGACCATATTTAAAATGCTATTTCCATTGTTAATTTCTGACATCAAAGACAGGCTAAAGTGAGGGCTGACAGCATGGCTTCTTTTTCCATATGCACAATGTATGTCTTTATAAAACATATGCAATTGTGTGAATACTAAAATACTCTATCATCTCTATATCTAAAGCCCTGCAAGATGCATATTATACATGAAACAAAACTCTTCAGGCTTTTTATTTCTCATATAATTCCCTAGAGTTCCACAGAAGCTATAAACTGCCTTAAGACATAGAAGTGTGACAGTACAGTACTTCATACACTATTTATATATATTTCCAAACTGTGTATTTCACTGTATGAATAATCTGTAACTTCCAAATATTTACACTTCTAAGTCTGACCCTTTGTATGACTACAGAAATCGCAGGAAATAAACCTTCCCTTGTGTATTCACAGGATGCTGGGTTATCTGAGTTTTAAGCCAAATTCAAAATGTACTTCAAAAGCAGTTGCCACAAAAAAGACTGTTTATGTGAATAACTTGGTTACATCTCCACCATGTAATGTAAAGTGCCATGCATTTTCCTGGGCAAATGTATCAATAAACACACACAAAAAGCTGATGTTGCTTTTCTTCTTTAAAATCCACTGAGAATCCAGGGGCAGCTGACAGTTGGACATTTACATAAAACTTGAAACTGAGTTCATCACCAGTTAAAAACTTCAAACTTATATACATGTTATCCCAACCTGTGTTGCAGACTTGGTTCCAAAAATAGCTTCTGTATAATATCTAGATTAGACTGTCCTTTTTACGGAAATTAGACCCAAGGAAGTACATGATCTCTCCACAATTCCTCAGTATCCACAAAACTTAGGAAATATTTGTAAGTTTCCTTAGTTTATGTCCAGAGAGTACTATGAGTTGTCTCATGATATGAGTATTGGTCCCAAGCTCCCTAAAACTGAAGTATCCTCTTATAATGATCAAAACAGTACAAGACTGTTAAAGAATGACCTGCTTGGGTCTGACCGCTTTTTTGCACACTAACTCTTCTTTAGTTATGAAATTAGCTATTCCATCTGGAAGGGATGCAGCATGATGGATGAGAAGGGATGAGAAATGCCTCAACTGATCCTTACTGAAAAGCTCACCAGGCAAGTGACCTATGCTTGACAAATACTTGACTCCTCTCTAAATGATTCCTATGCTTTTCTTTTGACAAGATTCCTCATGGAGCAAGTTGTAATGGGAAATACCACAGGATCATGGGAAACATCCATATGTATTCTTTCCTGCTTCGCATACACTTTCAAGGCCCTACTGCATTTAGTGGACCTAAATTTCTTGATATTTTAGCCCTTCAGAATTATAAATGGCAGATATCAACATACTAAACCATACCAGACAGTTTTGGGGTTTTTTGGGCAGAGGTTTGTTATGTATCAGTTGTAGTAATTCTTGTTGGCTACATATAAGTCTTTCCTTAAAGACATGCTAAATATTATGAATAGCATGACTTAAGCTTTCTTAATAATTATCCCTTAAGTTCAAGTTTAGAACATTATCTTGTACCCATTATATTAATCAAATAATTCTTCAAGAACTTCACATTTGACTTCTGTATTTTTTTCACTAGGCTACAAGAAATTTTTTGATACTGCTAGTTACTCAGTTAGGCTTTCTGTGAATTAGTTATGACCATCTGGCATAGAGTTGCTGCTGGTGTAGATTACAAAAACGATGTACACCTTGTACTCTACAACAGCTTGGAAATGTCTACTCATTGACCCATTACTTACAGTGCATACAGAAGACAATTTCTCAAAAAGCCAATGTTAGCTGGAATATTTATAATAGGATAGAATCGTTTGCATGTCAAAAAGCAACAGGACTCCAAAAATTGTCGAACCGAAGATATGAGGAGAAAGTTACTTCCTTTGCTTCTTGTTTCTGTGCTGGTTAGGAGAGCTGCTCACAGCAACCATTCACACACATCAGAGGTAGCCCTCACTTCTCCCCCCCAAGAACTAACTTTGTTGTTAGGTCACCAAGGGCACACCCCTGTCTCCTTGCACAGGAACACACCCAGCAAATGTAGGTAGGACTTTGATGAGACAGAGGAGATGAAACAAAGATACACAGCAGGACAAACGCAGACATTTGGTGTGGTAACTTTCCACGTGGGACCCAAATCACCCATCTAGCCGAAGTGAGGTATCTGTTTGACTGAAGGTGTGACTGCCTTGATTTTCCTTCACCCCAGGCTCTGAGCTGCTCAAAGGGATGCACCCTACTGCCTGGTCAGAGAAGCAGGGAGCTAGTGCACCACCCAGGCTCTGCAGCACCTGCCAGCATCCCACAGGTTCCTGGACATGGCAAGATGCTGGATGGTAGGGCTAGAGGAGGTTTGGGTTGGATGTTAGCAAAACTCTTTACTGAATGGGTTGTCAGGCACTTGAACAGTCTACCCAGGGAAATTTTTGAGTCACCATCCCTGAACATCTTTAGAAGACATGTAGATGTGGTGCTTAGGGACATGGTTGAGTGGTGGACATGGCAGTGCTGGATTAACACTTGGATTTGATGATCTTACAGGCCTTTTCCAACCAAAACAGGATGGAAGAATGTCCTGCTTGTCTGGAGAGGGCCACTATGGTTATATTCACAGTGTTTTGCTTCAAATGTCTCCCTCACCAGTTCTGTGTGTCCTTAATTTCAGAAGGGCCTTTACTCCATTTTATGTTTTGATAACCCCAACTGTAGGTATTGTAAGGCCTTTCTGTGTTACTGCTTTGGTGCTTTCACACAAGGACAGTGCAAGTCTAACTCAAGCCTTTGAGTGGCTTGAAGTCCCCTCACAGTCAAAGTGTATTTGTACTTTGGTTTCAATTCTGAAAAATGGTTATTGCTAGAATTGCAAAATCTATATAAAGTTTCTCTCAATGCCCCCCTGCCACCATCTGCAAAAAAGGGTGTTATACATCCAAGACTCTCTGCCTCACTCATTGATCAAATAGATTTCCCAAACAGAACTCTGAAGCTGACCATTAGTCTTATGACGCAAAAAAGCATGTGTAATATAAAAATGCACTTACTTCCAACAAATGTATCTACCAACCTTCATACTATAAACTTTTACCACAAGAACAAAGAGCTGGACTGAATAAAGGGTGGTTGCTTTTAAAAAATTGTTTCCTGGCACAGAGTCCCCCATAAAAGTGACATAGCAATCTGTTCCCAAAGACATTGGCCAAAACTTGAAAAAATGACCAAAAGATTTATCCATAAATCTCTCAAGGCAGTAAATGGAAGTTGTGTGCCTAAATTGCCTTTACAGATTTTTAGAACCTCAGACTACATCTGCTGGGTCCTATATTTCCAATGTTTCGATCAGAAACTAACAAGTAAATTTTGGGCAGCTTCTGTTTGTTTTCTTCTTGAGGTGAGACAAACAAAAATAAAGGCTGGCAAACACACTCTTACAATGTAAACTGATTTTATTCAAAACAGATTAAAAAAACTAACGAAGCTTGCCTAACTACATGAGGTAGTATATGTAGCAAAACAGAAGGCTGAATATAGTATTCTGAAACATTAAGAATATGAATAAGTTTACAAGTTGGAAGGAAATAAACTCAACAACAGAAATAAAAAATACCAAAAAATAAAGTTTATCAGCTTTTCAGTCTTAAAGCACCAATACACTTTTCACAGAAAGAAACATAGTATCACCACTACATGTTCTTCATATACCATAATATGGTAAAATTAAAACACAAGGCTGTTCACCATAAATGAATACTTTAAAAATGATGAAGCAACAGATGACATAATTGTCACTGGACTCCGTACCACTATACTTCCTGGCCTGCAGGAGTATTTGCCAGGTCATGAGGAGCAAGGTTAGCCTTTATTACCACTTTTAAGTTTTTCTTGAAGATTTACCCTCATATTAATGTATAGTATACGGATACCATGCACAGCTTAAGGCCTGAAGCTTGCAAATTTTTATTTATGTGTACAATTCTACATTTTTTCTGAAACCCACTGTAGGTAAATTGAAGGAGTCACGTCACAAAAATAAAGCATGTATGTGTGCAGAACTGCATTGCAGAACCAATGGCTTATTCCTTAATTTCAGGTTACTCCAATTCTCAATGTGAAAATTTTCTCAGATCCTTCAAGGTTATATATATATATATGTGTCTCTCTCACTCACCCATCCCAAGATAGCTGAGTATCTGTGAAGGAGTGGGCCATAATGAGTTGGTTATTTGAACAAGAGAGTTTAGCACCATCCAATAAACATTTTATGTATTAACATATTTAAGCAATAATAAACATCATTGGCCCAGTTTCTAAAAATATTTTTTCCAGGACTTCCCTATATTTCATATTTTTCATTTTACTTCAAAATAGGTATTTGTACTTATGATTAGTGTGAAACTGAACACAGTCTAGCTCTTATTTTTGGTTGCATGGCTAACGCTACTGTAAATCATCGCAAAGTTACATATTTTTATTTTAAGGCATGATTTATAATACTGAATTACTGGGATGACTTCTTTTATGTACATAGGAAATAAAAACTCAGGCCTCTCTATGGTATAGTTTTAAGGTTACTGTTAGTGGCATATATAAAGCACCATATAATAATATATTCAGATGAAGAAAAACAACATTTATGAGCTTTGAATTAACTGTATAGGAGTAACTGCTAAGAAAATATAGCAATATTTAACACAGGATTCAAAATATATATCATTATAGCTTTTTGTAATGAAATTTTCTCCCATGTTTACTTCTACACATTTTTTTTAAGATATATATGTAATTTAAACTTTTTGGTGGAAAGCAGTATATATCTTCTGTACAATAATGTTACAGCTTTATACAAATTTTAGGAATTACAAGAAATGACCTTTATTATTCTCTTCCAAGAGCTCTGGTTTCACTCATGTGTTTTACATTTTACTTGTTAGATTCAAACAACAGCAAATACTCTGAATGCCTTGCTTCCTGGAGGATTCTGTAAACTGAAACAGAAAAATATTCCTGATGTTATTTTTAAGACTGTAACACTCCAAAGACAACTTTTTTCAATTGCTAAATATAATTCTAGGATTCTGCAACACTTCCTGGGACTACTCATAACTTTAACTAAGATTTTTTTAAAGCCGTTACAAACAAAACATTATATAAACTTCAGATTAATTTTTCTTCCCAGCAGCTAATTAGGAACAAATCATAACATAAAAAAAATAAATAAAGTAATCCTTTGAGATGAAGGATTCTGTTTTAGAGAATAAAGCTCTATTGAAGTAAAATACTATAGAAAGGATTTAGGAGAAAGAGAAAGCATGCATCTTATTACTAACGATATTCAGACAGAACTTGCAGATCTGAGAGATCACTTGTTTGTTAGTTGCTTATGTGCTGAAAAACAGATTTCTAAAGAGAACATTTCACAGAAACAAAGGAAATGTGTTCTGACTGGTTAAATATCTGGCTTCAAAAGAAATTAAACAAGCCTACCCAGCTGCAATGAAATTTGTTATATTAAATATTAATGTCTTATAAACTGAACTAGGTGTCGTATTTAATGGCCTCATTGCTTTTTTTTGCAAACCCTGCCAGAGGCATATCTGGGAAGGAAAGGGAAATGGAGGTGAAAATAAGAAAGTGCAGAATGAAACAGGTTGCCTGCAAGTGCATTACAACCCATCTTCTGCTTCACAGAAAACCTGATTGGGACTGTTCTCCAAACCTCGCACCTTCCAGACTTTACCAAGACAGTAAAGTGCAAATAGTGATTTAATCTGCAACATTCTTCCTGGCTACATCACTACTCAATTTAGGTGGAGGGCAGAAGTATCAGTATGGAAGAACTCTTTCAGAGGGAACTGGATGGTCATGTGGAAAGGCCAAAGAATACGTAAATTAAGTCCACTAAGCAAAGGAAAACTGTATTTTACAAGTTTCCAGGTTTGTTGAAAGGTTTGAGGAAAAAAGTCAACAAATCACCACACCATCAATTAAAACAAGAAAAGAATACTCTGTCTTTTCCTACTTCCAAGTTCTCTACAGAAACATTTGGAGTTTTTTTTTCCCCTCATAAAAGTCCTGGAAAGCCTGCAGTTTTAGAGGTAACAATCATTCTTAGCTTTATAAAACTACAAAAGTGCTAAATGATTTTTTTAAGGTAATTTCTCTTTCTCCCTTTAGAACTGCAGAACTCTTTCAGCTATTAAATTTAAATTTGCAATTTGAAGCCAAATGTTATCATCATAACATGCATAAAAACACTTAATACAACTGAATGACCTTTCATAGTAACTACCTGACTTTCAGAATAAACAGTTCAAAACAGTCCAAACATTTTTAAAAAATAAATTTTTTAATTATTGTGAATTTTAATGTTTGTGAAATTATTTATGATCCAAGCTCACTAGTCCAATGCCATGTAAATCAGTTCAGTAATGACCATTTTCTCATGAGCCAATGAACTTGCTATTAGTGCATGGCTATTGTAGATCCTCAAACTCAGACAGATAAATCACTCATGTTAATCTTTAAAAAATCCCAAAGAAAGCAAAGGCAATTTTCTTATAAAATACTGTGCTAGTTTCAACAGAACCAGCAAACAAGAGAGTTATTTTATGTCATAAGTAGCTTTCTAGAGTAATGGTTTATGAGCTTAGAGGAGGCAGGCAGCTCTGGTACCACAGCTTCTTTAAAGTCACCACAGCTGTTACACAAGCTCTGTAAATCACCCATATTGGCCTCTTAGTTTGGTTTCCAGCTCTGACCCAGATACAAACAGACACCATGCATGGCTTTGTAAATCTTATTGAGGTGAAGCGTAAAGCATAATCTTTGAAAGTGGGCTCTGTACCTTTCTGAAGAGATCCCATTTTGAAAGGAAGCAACGTACACCTTTCTTTTGTCTACTGGCATAACATCAACATAACCACCCTGGTTGCGGACTACACCAGCATGAACTGCTGCCCGGCAGATACTGGATATCTAAGAAAGAATGAGGAGAAGATTCGTTTTCATTCATCCTTGTGTTTCAAAATTGTTTAGAAGGAAACTCACCAAGACATTTAAATCAAGTCCTAGCAAACATAAAATAATTCTATTTATTGCATGACTAATTTTATTAAACTTACAGTATCTAAATCAGTTTCATAGCAAATAGGCCAATTAAAACAGTACTGGCATTGCCTCTTCAAAGGTCTCCTACAGCATGACCCCTAAGTCATTTATTTCAGGTTATTTCAGTTCAAGGCTCAGGCATATGTTTGAATTCATGAGCCTTACAAAATAGAAGGCTCTAGTAGCCTTCACTTGAACAGCAAAGAGGTAGTAAAGCTCAAATTTTAGTCTCATTAATTATTATAGATAAGGAGATTCAGTTTAATCCCCAGCCACAGCCAAAAAGGGGAACAATAGAACAGCCAAGGGACAGTGCAGTCATATGTTTCTAAGAGGATGTCCTACCCCAAAGGTGGGGGATAGACTGCAATAATTCCATCCCTAGATGCAAAACCTCAAACAGTAGTGAAAGGATCCATATTCAAAGGGAACAACACCATTTTCTATCCAGGAATGGGCAAATATTGAAAGATAATTAGATTAAAGGTATAATCTGAGCATCAAACAGAAGAGAGATGCCTAAAATCATCCCTTAGCTATGACAGCTGATTAAAGGCAGATTAATAGCTTTAGCTCCTTAACTGAGTGAGGAAATAAGAGTCAGGAGGTAAATACATCAAAATTGCTTCAAAAGAAAACTTTTAAAATCAGGGTCTAACTCCACACACTTTACGTAGGCAAATTTGTGAAGTTAACAGCACTTCCATCTGAGTGAAATGTATATTCTCTGGCCACTAACACCTCTCATGAACCAATGTAGTATAAAAAACATTCACAGAAGAATTGCTCAGTGGCAATCTTGAAAATGTTCACTTAAATAATTGATTTAACTTGCAAGCCCCGTACTACTCTTTCAGCATTTTAAAAATTAATTGTCAGAGGAATGAAACTTCTTAGATACTCCAGAATGCAGGTCTCAGTCTTCAATACACAGCACAGTAAAGTGTAGCTCCATCTACAGTGAGTGAATCTCCACTTGAAGCCAAGATATTTTGTGGAAAAAGCCTTTGCAGCAATAGGTCTCTCCTCAAGCAACCTTAAAATCTTAGCCAACATAAATATCAATAACTGGTCACACAGACCACTATTTAAACAAGAATTGCATTTCTTCCAGTTATAATTAGAATAATTTGTATCTGTTACCATAGCTATTTTGTAATCTCAATGCTATATAAAATGAGGAATTTAAAATAGCAATGATTTTCCTACACTCATTCCAAGCACAAAACTTGGCAGTTTCACTGTTATATAGTTTGCCTTTTGATGTTAAAATGTACCTAGGAGCAAGGTTTTAAAATTGTTTATGCAAAGAATCTTCTGCTAAGACACTTTTAGAGTTTTTCTCTTCATACTGCTGGCTGCAGTTTTTGAACATGCCAGAAGGGATATCACTTATGCTTCTATGTTCTTTCTCTCCTCCTCCCAAGGCTACAAGACTTCTGTTATATTCTGAACACCTAAAGTCACCTGATTTTTAGGATTACTTAAGTCCTTTATGTACTTATATTATGCAAGTAACTTAAGCCAGATTGACCATATGCAATTTCAAATACAGACGGGGGAAAATGGTCTCTGCAATATAGGATTAAAGTCTAAACAATCAAAGTTCAGATTCACAAGCAATTAACAACACTAAGAACTGCAAGAACAGTATTAGTTAACAGGACTAACAAATAGTAGCAAGTTTGTTTTCAGTTGACATTGCAGATACATAAAATGCTAGAGGATAAAAGAAAGATCAAAGTTTGTCACCTCTATAATAGTAATCAATTTTATGTAGCCATTATATAGGCAGGTATCTTTATAATTGCATTTGACAGTAGCTAAGATACCGGCTGTTCCAATATTATTTAGAAGTTTCTGGTCAAGTGAACAAAAAAGGGAAAGTCAAACGGTGGAGATTTTGACAGAAGGCTGATTGACTTTTTGTTGGAAGCTATTTCCAGTAAAGGATGGAGTCATCATTAGGGTTACTGGATCAATGAAGTATGGCTTGTCTAATACACAACACTCTATAGTTAAATGGTAGATACATGAAATATGTGAAAAAGGAGAAGTGAAAAGAATGTAGTTTATTAGACCAACTCTGATGCTGCTTTCCAGATGAGACTGGAGAAAAAATGTGCATATTTTTTTAATATTTGAACAATTAAAGGGGTATACATCCATAATTATAAACTAACCTGTAAGAATACAGATTAGTAAGTGCATACAGTTTTATCAATATATACAGAATATATATTTTTTAGAAAGTATTATCTGCTTTGAGCTTTGAAGAGCTTCTCATTGGTTTGGCAATCCTCATCTAAATGGAATCAGATTCCAGTACTGATGTCATAACATGTCCTATACTGAATAATATTGTGTCATCCTGATCACACTTCCTTGAACTGTTGAGCTGAACCTCCTGTTAATTTAAGCAGAGCAGGATTTCACACTTAGGTTTACCACTAAATATTGGTAACTTAATTTTACAGTATCAGCCTTATGCCACTTCCTGGAAGTCTTAATCAGAGATTTGGATTTCTTTCTTTTGTTTTAACAAACTCCAAAGGATATATAAGGCAGTATTTTCAAGTTAACATAAACATTTCATATAGCATTGTATGACCCTGCTTTGCTGCCGTGTAAAATTTGTTAGTGTTTAACAGGTCATAGAATCTGAATACCAAGCTGCTTAATTATCTTCTTTCTTCAGCTACTCAGCAAAATACCAAATACATATCATAGCACAGAAGTACTCTGCAAAGGAATTTTAATCACTCACTCACCATCACAGGACTACAGAACTCTATTATTTACATCCTATTGTTTACAGCTTGCCATGACAGAGAATTACTAATACTTTTGCACAAGCATTAAGGAAATATTTTCATATATAGTTACTGAAAAAAAGAATGTGGCCAAAGTCCTCAAATGGTATGAAATTATACAAATCCTTCAAATTCTTTAGGTAAGACATTTGTTGATCTCTAGTCCCAAAAGGAGGCTCAATTTTTTTTTGTAGAATTGCTCAAATTAACATCCATCGTATAGAGTCACTACCAGTAAGAGATTGTCTTTGGGGAAATGTTGCCTACTGTGAAAATAACAGGATAAATATAAACTTAACCTCTTTAGAAATTCTGATAAGGCACCTGGAACGTGGTTAAGAAATTCTACCATATAAAAACCTAGGGTGTGTTCATTTAAATAAAATTTTACAAAAAAAATCTGCAAGTGAATGGATTTTCAGCTAAACTATTGTAGCCTCTCCTTCTCTCTATAAAAATGTTTGTTATTTTGGCATAGGCAGGTGCTGCAAGATTCTCTCCAACAGAGTTCAATCACATCAGGCCTAACATGTTTCAGTTCTTGGGCAGGTTTTTATTTCACAAATGAGGTCATATCGAAAACGGCTTTAAACAAACACATTTTGTTAAAATGCTCGTTATGACACAGTTCTGAAACTCCAGAAGAAAGACTCAAGAAGTTTTAGATTAAATGGATTAACCAAAGTTGAAAGGTAGAACCAGCTCTTCAGCACAAGCTTGGAGCAAACTTTGTTTTTTTCCTGGTCTCCCTATAAGACAAAATATTGCCATGTGGAAACTCTTAGCAGTGGCGCAAGCAGGGACACAAATTGCAAAGGTGGAAACGCGTTTGGGCCATATGAAGAATAAGTAATTTGTACTTGTCTGCTGAGAATCACACATACTACATTTCTTATTCAGACCATTATAACTCTATTCAGAAAAAAACAACAACTAGCTTCTCATTCTCATGAATACTACAAAAATGTTATTTTAAAACATATCTTTCTGCATTAGTGACACCTATTAATGTTATATGCTTATTTTTCATATTACCTTTACAAAATCTATAAAATTTACTGAATCCAGGTAGCCTAAGTTCTAGTGCAAACAAATAGCTACATGCATATATGCATATATCCACGTACACATAGGCATTTTTCAAACAAAGCAATTTGCAGGAATGCCACAAAAACCCCATCTGTTTCAAGAAATTAACCAAGTAGACCTTGTAGGGAGGATAGACTAAATGACCTTTAGAGGTCCCTTCCAACCCAAGACACTCTATGATTCTATTATTCTAAATTATAAAACTAAGATACTTTAAATGGAAATTATCATTACATAATGTGATATGGTATTTTGTACATTGTAATATATTACTGAACTAGTTTTAGGTGAAGTATTTATAGAAAATAATCAATTTAATAAGTGTGTCCTTTTTTAGTTTTTCATTGTTTTAGTATTCACAGACAGTATTGTTTACAGATACAGAGAAGTCATTTGCTCACTTGTTACAGCAGATGTATTTGAAATTGCAGTCCATCTGACAGAAGATATGGTTGCATCAGGGTCTAAAGCGCAAGGGTTTAAATGAATATACACTGACAACATTGAACAAATTGGTGGGAACTTTGTTAAAAAAATGAAAATATGCGTCCAGAAACTACTGAAGTCTACGCTGAATTTTCAAATAACTTGCTGTATCTTCAGCAGCTGAGTGCTATTAACTTAAATGGGGGCCTCTGAGAGGGAACTTTTGAAAAGACTGTGTAAAAAATCATCAAATAGAGGAAAATTGGATGTCTATATTATATTTTAAGAAAGATGGGGAAAACCTTTTAGCAGGGCCTGTAGTGATACAACAAGGGGTAATGGTTTTAAACTGAAAGAGGGTACACTTAAGACTAGATATCAAAAAGAAATATTTTACAATGAGGGTGGTGAAACACTGGAACAGGCTGCCCAAAAAGGTGGCAAATGCTCCATCCCAGGAAACACTCAAGGTCAGGTTGGACGGGGCTCTGAGCAACCTGATCTAGTGGGAGATGTCCCTGCTCATGTCATGGGGTTGGACTACATGACCTTTAAAAGTTCCTTCCAACCAAAACCATTCTATGATTGTATGATCTTAACATTATAGCTTTTAATAAGATTTTATATTATATAATGCAATTTAAATCATTATACTTACATCAGAATAAACTCGTGTTCCAATTACACGAGCATAGTGTGGATTTGCCTGCATACAGTTGTGAGGACAATACACCCTGAAATATCAACAAGAAATCACATGCAGTTAGGAATAATTATATGACAGTATTACTATATCATATTCAACATCAGCATAATTGACTATAAATCAATTTAATTATGAATACGCATGGGTCCATACTGATACGTAAAGGCTCTCAGTTTTTGAGGCTTTGACAATACAGGTGAAAGCATTGCTGATGTACGTTGTAGTTCATAATAAAGTGCTTGAAAGCATTCTTCAACAGGTCTGGTCTTCTTCCCTTTGGATAAGCACATGGTGTTCTTGTTCAATGTATGTGAGGACAGTAGAAAAGCCAGTGAGAAGAGAGACTGTTCACCCTTTGATTATTGCCTAAAGCATCCTGAACAAACTGTACAGTTGAACACCTTCTCAGGAAAGGCAGATCTGCTATAATGCTGACAACCTGGTGATGCAAGCCTATTTAGCAACTTATAATGAAAGTGAACACTTGGTATCTGTGGCTAAAATGCAAAACTCTGCAAAGTAATGACATTCCTAGCTGATCCCAGGAGATCGCAAAGTTACTGAAATAAAACTTGTGTTTACTCAACTGCATTTTGTTAGCATTTCAGAAAAAACTTTCTGTGATTCATGCCTACTATAGCTCCAAGTTGCACAGGAAAGCCATGTGGGAAGCTAACAGTACTATAGAGGGTGTTAAGCATCTGGTTTAGTAATTAAAATATGCTACAAGGAAGAAATGTCAGTCAGCTCTAGGTCTGCTCTGAGCCCTTTCATTTAAACAATGGGTCATCCCCTAAAGGCTTCGGAGCCACTCTATGTGGGGCAGCTCTGGGATGCTATCCACACTTCAATCGATACTTGGAATGTCACATCATGTGGGCATACTAGTGTCTTACCAGATGGGTAACTGAAACAGGAGGATGCAGCTAGGAAATATTTTTATCTGAGGGAAGCATGATGACAAGAGGTCTTGTAAAGACCTGCTGATTTATGGTTAGGGCATGTGAGGGAAAAAATGAGGTTCTGCAATCCATGCCATTTCTAATTACTGCTTCCAACTCTTCAGACTGCATTTTCAGAATTGAGAGCATGCACAGAACCTTGAATGAGTTACTGATGTTGTGAAGTTCCTTAAGTTGATGCATCAGATTTAATCAGATATTTTAACTCTATTTTTATTTTTAAATTTTCTTAAAGACAGACCTCTTACTGAAACTAGTTTTAGTTTTTAATAATGAAGAAAGAAAAAGATGGAATTATGAAATTGTACCCATGCATTCCTGCATTCCACTCCTTCACTTCTTCAGCTCTTCCAGCTAGAAAGCCAGGAGTTATAGCCAAACACCAAACAACTCCATGGACCCAAGTGCTACATGAAGACATATTTTCCTAGCAGTTCTGGCTTTGTACTTGTTTCCTGTATTGGCTGTAGGATTGCTATGAAAGTAATCCTGTGGATATCTCCAGCTTAGTTTGTGGTAAAACATGCTACACTGTATTTACCTTTCACTCATCTATGGTTTTAAGAACTGTTACTGCTTTCCTTCCTCAAAATATTGCAGCACAAGATCCTTTCAAAGAGTTAAAACACCAGCTTCAAAGAAATGGCATGCATATTTAAAGCTGTTAACTGACCTGCAGATCAGACCTTACTTTAACTTTATGTGTTTCAATTTTTTTTGCCAACATATTTGCTCACTCTGTCCTTCAGAACTCCCCAACAAGTTGATAAGCTGTCTAACTATTGGTATCATATTATATTGTATCTGTTTTTTAGGCAAATAAACTGAAAAAAAGTATATTTTAGTGTATTTTGTCCAAAGTCCAAAGCTATTACAGTGGACTATGAAAAACAAAAATTCATCTTTCTTTGCAGTCTTTAGTCTAAACAACGACTTCACTAAGATTTGCCAAGGGACCAAAGTAAGATCTTTATGGGCAAAAGGAAGTTAAATTCTCCTAATAAAAAAGCCTGTAGATTGTATTTACCTACCTGGACTTCTACTCAGGCCAAGGACTAAAACAGCAGTAAAACATTTCTGACTTCATTTCTCTGGCTACTTTTGTCACCTTTATCATACAAAACAATTTTCTGTAATTCACTGAAAATATGGCAACACTTTAATAAAAGTCACAAGAATTTTACCTTGGACAGTGTGAGGCTGGTTTTTGAAATGGGCATAGTTGTTCCACTGTCGTTTCACAGGTGATAGCTTGAACTGAAGAAAGCAAAACAGAAAAAAATAAATGTGTGCTATTTTGAAAAAATGTAACTCAATATAGTACTGAGTTTATAAGAAATAAATGCTAACCTGTTACTTTAGAGACAGTGAAGGAGTTAGCAGATTGATATTTTCTGAAGAAGAAATAATAGAAACAGTCAGTAAATAGCATATCTCGGTTATTTCCTTTAGCTAGAAGAATTTTTATTAGAGAATCTAGAAATAAACTCAAGACATCATCCCAAATCAATTTGTATTCACTGTACTCCCTCTTCCCAGTTGTGAATCTACTTACTGCAATGACACATTTACTTTCTACTACCAGTGAATCTGTTTGAAAATCAGAAAAGCATGTTAAAATCTTTCTGTAATTTAATTTTCTAAGAGAATAAGTGCACTAAGAACAAATTATGCAATCTATTTGTCCCTCAAAATGCAGCCAGCAAATTCTGTGGTCACAAAGAAGGATCCATCTACTAGAAGAGACCATTCACTTCCCCCTAAAGGTTTGTTCCTACAAACAGCTCCAATGCTGAAGTGTTTCTCCTGGCAGCCATTTTGAAAAATTTAATTAAATTTTACTTTCAGTTCTTGTGTTTATGTTAAACTATCACCAGTACCACTAAAAAAACAGTATAACAATGTGAAAGTGTTTTTCTCAGTAATGGTTTGGCACTCAGATGTATTAGTTTACTCTTGTTACATATAGTCAGTTATATACATTCTGTTATATTTCAACCAATGAAAACTTCTATTTTACTCCTCTTTATCTCCTATTTTACTTCTCTTTTAAGTCATTGGATATGCAATTCTAGTATTTTTCAACTGTAACAAAGAAGCTGCTGATGCTTTTGGTACCCGTAAGGTTAAGTATTATTTTAAAACCCAACCAAACAATAAAATTATTTCCTATTCACCTATGGAGCAAACGACTCCTGTGTTCTGCACCGCACTGCAATTTGTATTCAGAAGCTGATTGCCTGCATTAGTTTAGTTAGCTATATGGCTCACCAATTTCATATTTGCTGATATTGGATTCCAATTTGCTTTCATAGAGTTAGCTCATATTTCTGTTGTCCTAGCATTGTCAAACACTAGTGGGGAATAGTTCACTGTATTCCATTGTTGATTTGCTTGCTGAGATATTGCTAAAAATGGTATTCTACCCTATGAAAATGCAACAGTTGAAGAAACATTTGTATCAGCAATCCTGATTATAAATCAAAGGAGACGAAGATTAGGAAGTTTGCTGTGTGTTGCACTGACGTTCCCTTTTCTCTCCTGTTTTGCAATATGCACTAGAGGTGAGATCAATTTCATTTCATTTATTAATTGAATAGATACATAGTTTATGCAAAGCTCCATCTAGAGATACTGGTTAGTCAGGTAGCTGTGAGGTATCCCCAGCCTCATTGATAGGCCTTTTGAAGGTTGAAACTTTAGTAAATCGTCTCTATTTATCCCAAAGCCTTTAGTTTAGTGACTGACTTATGAAGCAGATGCCTAATCACAGTACTTCACAAATTCACCCTAAAAGGTGATGTCCTAATACTACAGGACATTAAATAATATTTATGTCATTTATGTGCACACATTGTGGCAGTTTAGTGAAATATAGAGAGGAAAGTATAGGTTTGTTCCTTTAGTGGCCTTTTATCTTTAAGGCATCTATTTTTTTTACAAAAACTGAATCACAAAACCAAAACAGCCATTACTGTTTAGAAACAACAAAAATTATCCATGCCCATAGCAAAGAAAACCAAGTCTTAATACCTCACTCTGAGTTCCAATTTTCAGAGGACAAGTGCTGAACACATCTGAAGCCTAGACACTCATAGTTTTGTCTCAGATGGCACAAACACATACAGATTTCAAGTGATAGGAAATAAAATTCCTTCTAGTTTGAAAATTTTCTACAGTTCTAACTATTCTTAGATTTGTAAGAAAACAGGGTCCTAATATGTTAGTATTAATATAAACAAGATTTACTTCTCACTTTGTCTCAAAGCATTTAAAAAAGAGGTATTTGTCTGTATCTTCATTTTTAGGGGAGGTAACTTAAACCACAGCCAGATCACAGGATGACCCAAAGAAACAGATTGATATTGATGCCTTAAGTGCTACTGAGGTAGCCAAAATTATAGGCCACTGAATTTAGTCTACCTGGTCAGTGGTTTCTCTCTATCCTGGATTAGGTAAATCTGTTGAAAAGAGAAATTGACAGGTGTCATAGCATGTGACATTTGTTAGCACAGCACAGAGCGAGAGCACAACCTACAACCTCTACCTATCCCCTTAATCTTCTTACCCTTGGGTTCACACGTGAGCCAAATGTATCACCCAGCAAAATTCTGCTTTCTAAGTTCAGTATTGCTCATACATCAACTGTTACACACATACTACTATTAGACATACACTAACTATAGACAGAAATAAGGACAGAAGTGTATATCTCTGCAGAACAAATTAAGATATAGTGAAGTCTAATTTGCAAATAGTAACAGTATCTTAGATCTGCAAATAGTATTACTGATGTTGTCCTATCCTTGTATAACTACATACAGAAACAACCAGGTATACTCCAGTTTTACAAACTGTACTTCTGGTTTTCCTTTTAGCATGTCAGCAAGAACTTGGACCTGTGTTCACATACCAGTCTCAAGGCAAGCACCTGAGCACCTCCAAATGATGCTTCCACAGTATGCAACATTTATTATTCCATCACAGGCCAATGCAGAAATTGTGCACAAAATAACATATGTAAATTCTGGAATACTGATGAAACTATCAAACATATAGGAAGAGGTGTATTTGCTACTTGGTTTATACTGTTCCTACGCACAATGCAAGAGAGTCACTTCCCAACACAAACTTGTAAGGTCATTGCCCTATTAGCTGAAATAGACTACCACATCCATAGGCCAACCCTGGAAATAGTACTAGCTTTGTCCAAAAGATGTAAAAGAATCTACTTCAGAGCTTGTGCACACTAGTTTTCTATAATATATACATTTACAAAGTAATTAGTTGAATACTCCCAATGTTGAGATTACTTAACTACAAATACTAAGTTATTGCCTAAGAGATTTTGTAAATACTTTCACCTACTTTTACATCTTTATTGCATCACTTTTCTGCCCACCATTAAACACTGGCTAGAGTTTCAGAATGGATACAATACCTGAATATCCACATGCCTTTTCATAGCATTTTCATATTCTTTATGATAAAAAGTATGAAAAAAAAATGTTATTACTGTCATATGTTTTGCATGAAAATTTTTCAGTATATTTTAAGAAAACTTACCCAATTGATTGAATGCCATTTCTATAAGACTTGATAAAGTAATTTTTCCTTCCTTGCCTAGTGACATCAACCCAACCACCTTCATTGTCTAGGATGCCATAATGTATGGCAGCTTTACAAATACTGGATTGCTGAAAGCAAAGTATGAAAAGCAGTTCAATGTCAGACAAAGCCACTATTTTACATTGTAATTCAATATGCAAAAATCAGGAATTACGATGTGTCATTAAAAACTTGACAGATATTCTGTTAAGATTGATGTATAGATTTTGTTTCACATGAATAAAACACAACTTTATCTTACTCAGAGATAAACTATACTGATTTACAGCATACTTGTTCACACTAGCTCTCATTTTCTATACGGTTTTTCAGTTCTACAGAGTAGAACTGCATGTATTTTCAGCTAGCTCTAAGCAAGAAGACCTCACTTACAGAAACAATTTTTATGAGTGTAGCCCAAAATTGCTGTATTTACATGCAAGTATGTGGACACAAAAATTCTACTGTGCAATGTGTAAGAAGCGTGAAGTACTTTTGGACAGTACATGCAGAACAACAGATGCAAACTTAGATTCTGATACTATCCTAAACTTCTGGTACAGGCTTTTATTTTTGATGAATACTGATTTCTTCAAAACGCATTCTTAATACAATTTTAACTAGTACTCCAACAGAAAAGACATCTAATTGAACATGCTACTAGTACAAAATCTAATTTTAAAATGTTTACCATTTCATAATGTACACTTCCAATAACTTTGGCTTTGCTATCCAAACAGCCAGCAGGACATTCATACCTAATAAAATAAAACTTTGTCTTAAATCCTGGGATTACAAAAAGGGAGAATATTCCAGACAACATACAAATATAGCCTTTTAGAATAATCTCAGAATGATAAGTTTAAAATTTAGCATACCTGTTGCAAGTTGTTCCTTTGCACTGATCTCTTAGCCTTACTTCACATGAAACAATCTGAGCTAAAACAAGCAAAAAGCAATTTCACTGCAATGAATTTGATACTACACAATTCAAATTTGTTGATCACTTGCAAATCAGATAAATTCCTTACACATTTGCTGGGTGCTTATTACTTCATTTTTCTCACTGTCATCAGTGCCTGCGGAGCCTGAAGGTGAATGAGTTCTTGGATGGCTTTGTGACGTTGCATCCTGGGCTTTTGATCTCTGCCGTTCAATCTCATTGGTTTCCTCTTCTGGTTCATGGGGAGAATAAGGCCTTTCTGAACCCTCTGTTTCAGAAAATGAGAAAAAAATACCTCTCAGGCAAAAATAAATAAATCGGTGTTTGTGGAATGTAAATCCCTTACCATATTTTGCTAACATGGCTGTGTTCTTCTAAATGGTAGATGAATACAAGCAAGAAAGCAAAGCAAACTTTCCTCTGCTTAGTAAGTTGAAAACCTCAGGCTTAGTTATTTTGAATAATCTCAACTATGTTTCTCATGCTGAAAAAGATTTTTTTCTAGCACAAGCAGCACAGCTGAGGTATGAAAATGCTCTTAACATTCCTGTTTCAGTACTTTCTTTATGCCACCAGAAAACCAAAAAACCAAATGTGATATTTCTGTTACACATTAGAAAAGTTTTACCAAGTTCATAATAGATACATGTAATTAAAGAAGTTGATTTCATAAAAACATACACCTGAAAATGAGGCCCTTCTATTAATACATAATTAAATAATTTTTAAGTACTCACTCAATCTACATTTCTTACTCAAATAAGAACCATAAGTAAGGTAGTTGGGGACACTTGTGCAGCATTTAGGGTCCATATGAATTACCAAAAGTTATTACCAAAAATTTCTAAATTACTTATACACAGAGCGAAACAAAAAGAAACAGCAGCTTCAAAATATTCTGTGTTTCAATGCTATAAAATATGAATTGCATTACAAGAAATGACAGAAAGTTAATTATCATCCTAGGTGACATTTTGTTTAATTACAAATGTCTTCTAGTCTCATTTTTTATTTTTCATATAGTAATCACAGAATGGTTTGAATTGGAAGGGACCTTAGAGACCATCTAGTTGCAAACCCCCTGCATGGGCAGGGACACCTCTCACTAGATCAGGTTGCTCAGAGCCCCATCCAACCTGGCCTTGAACAATTCCAGGGATGGGACTTCCACAACTTCCCTGGGCAACCTGTTCCAATGTCTTACCACCCTCACAGGACATAATTTCTTCCTAATGCCTAACCTACATCTACCCTCTTCCAGTTTTAATCCTTTACCCTTTGTCCTCACATTATATGCCTTTGTAAAAAGCCCCTACTGAGCTTTCTTGCAGGCCCCATTCAGATACTGAAAGGCTGCTATGAGGTCTCCCCAGAGCCTTCTCTTTTCCAGGCTGAATGCACATCGCTATGTCACTAAGATAACACTTTTCCCTGTAAACAAATAACTGTATAGACTTCCACTATAGTTACAGAGAGGCACACAAAAATCACACAACAACAGTCTACATCTTGTGTACTAAAAATCTTCAATCAGCACTTGAATCAGCAGGAGCTCAGTTCACCACTCTCTGGTGAAGCTTGGCTTCACATATGGTAAGTACATGGTGTCATTCACCATAGCAAAATACGTCCCTACCAGGTCTTTGGGTACATGCACAATATATTCTATTCCTCTATGTTAATGCATAGTGAAGAAAGAAAAAGAAAGGCTACATTTCCCTGCCTGTTTGTAGTTGTACTGCTGAAAAAGTACATACCTCTGTAGCAAAGATTTTCTCTGCAACCTCCTCCAAAACTAGGAGGACATGCGGAACAAGGGCGGCCAGGCTTATAAGGAGCATGACCCCACCAGTTACCCCTTTACACACACACAAAAAAATAATCAAAATTAGCTTAACAAGCCTTAATAAATGAACATCTTAACATTAAACAGCATTTAATATATAAATAAATAAGTGATGAAAAACAGAACTTAGCCCATAACGTTGTTTTTATACAACAAATGCAAGTTCATGAAGCAAAAAATCTGAAGTATCGCTGTAAATGGCTGTAAGATCTTTTTAGATTGGCATAGCACCATAAGACTAAATCTCTCAATTACATGAGAACAGGCTCTGCTCTCCTAAATGGAATATTATATAGAATTTGATCTTAACCATGGGCTTCATGTCACACATTCCTTAAAATCACAAAGGAGAGGTACACTTATTTTTCAGACAAATATCACACTACACCAAAGACCTCTGATGTTGCATGCTAAAACATAGACCAGAAAACTGAAGCTCTATAAAATCACAGAAGTATTTGTGCAGCCAAAGGCTGCTTTGGGAACAATGCTTTAGTTTGTAATAGTACAAAAAATAGAAAGCCCAGACTGATTTCCTTTCAGATTATTTCCTGGATTATTATAAAGTACCTTGCCCACTTAAGGTATTTTTGGGAGTCATGCTACTTACTTAGGAGAATAATTGCATACAAGATAGACTGCTTTTGGCCAGATCTGTCCCCAGATGTTCATGTTATGACACAAATTAATTGCACAGCCAATTCTGCTACTTGTAGCCCAAACAACCTATGGAAAAGGAAAGAGAAAGGCATGTGAAAATCAAAGCTGATTAACATCTAATCAAAACTATCTCCAAACTTCAACGTATAAAACTCGACTCAGAAAAGTGATGTTCCTATCTGTTATAAATAGGTTGAAGCAACCTAATTGCAACCATCAAAATGTCATTCAGTTATATCCTTATTAGAAAGAAAAGCTTTACCTTGATATAAAATATATGGCTCTAATTTTATACTAATAGTTTAAGCACCCCTTACATATTTCTAAACATTGATGAGGTCACCCCTCAGTCTCCTTTTCTCCAAGCTAAAGAGACCCAGCTCCCTCAGCCTTTCCTCATAAGGGAGATGTTCCACTCCCTTAATCATCTTCGTAGCTCTGCGCTGGACTCTTTCAAGCAGTTCCCTGTCCTTCTTGAACTGAGGGGCCCAGAACTGGACACAATACTCCAGATGCGGCCTCACCAATGCAGAATAGAGGGGGAGCAGAACCTCTCTTGACCTACTAACCACACCCTTTCTAATGCACCCCAGGATGCCATTGGCCTTCTTGGCCACAAGGGCACATTGCTGGCTCATGGTCATCCTCCTGTCTACCAGGACCCCCAGGTCCCTTTCACCTACACTGCTCTCCAGCAGGTCAGCCCCCAGCCTGTACTGGTACATGGTGTTTCTCTTCCCCAAATGCAGAACTCTACACTTCCCCTTGTTGAACTTCATCAGGTTTCCCCCCGCCCAGCTCTCCAACCTGTCTAAGTCTCTCTGAATGGCAGCACAGCCTTCTGGTGTGTCAGCCACTCTTCCCAGCTTTGTGTCATCAGCAAACTTGCTGAGGGTACATTCTATACCCTCATCCAGGTCATTGATGAAGATGTTGATCAACACCGGTCCCAGCACCGACCCTTGTGGGACTCCACTAGTAACACACCTCCAACCAGATTCTACCCCATTGACTACAACTCTCTGACTCCTTCCTTTCAACCAGTTCCTAATCCACCTCACTTCCTGGTCACCAAACCCATACCTGATCAACTTATCCACAAGGATGCTGTGGGAGACGGTGTCAAATGCTTTACTGAAATCAAGATAAACCACATCTACCGCTCTACCATCATCTATCCACCTAGTAATTTCCTCATAGAAGGCTATGAGGTTAGTCAAACATGATTTACCCTTGATAAAACCATGTTGACTGCTCTTGATGACCCCCATGTCCTTGATGTGCCTGGAGATAGTGACAAGAACAAGTTGTTCCATCACCTTTCCAGGGATGGAGGTGAGGCTGACCGGTCTATAGTTACCCGGGTCCTCCTTCTTGCCCTTCTTGTAGACTGGAGTGACATTTGCTATCCTCCAGTCCTCAGGCACCTCACCTGTTGCCCATGATTTACTGAAGATGATGGAGAGTGGCCTAGCAATGACCTCCGCCAGCTCCCTCAGCACCCTTGGGTGCATTCCATCTGGACCCATTGATTTATGGATGTCCAGATTACTCAACTGATCCCTAACCCAATCTTCATCTACCATGTCAAACTCTTCCTCTATCTTGACTTCTTCTGGGGCTATATGAATCTGGGGCTCATAGGGAGACCCTGCAGGAGTGAAGACAGAGGCAAAGAAGGCATTCAGCACCTCTGCCTTCTTTATATCCTCTGTCACCAGGGCTCCCACCTCATTCCTCAGTGGGCCAATATTGCCTCTAGTGTTAGTTTTGTTAGCTATGAATTTGCAAAAGCCCTTTCTATTATCCTTAACCTGACTTGCAAGGTTAAGTTCCAAGGAGGCCTTAGCTTTTCCAATTGCCTCCCTACATCCTCTGACAATAGTCCTGTATTCCTCCCAAGTGACCAGCCCCTCCTTCCATGATCTGTGGATTTTCCTTTTCCACTTAAGTTTGCCCAGCAGTTACTTTTTTAACCACGCAGGGAGCTCTTAGCTCCCTTACTAGATTTTCTAACCATTGGGACACTCTGATCCTGTGCTTGCAAGAAGTGGTCCTTGAATGTTGACCAGCTGTCTCGAACCCCTTTACTTTCTAGCACCCTGTCCCATGGGACTTCCCTTAACAGCTGATTGAGGAGGCCAAAGTTTGCCCTGTGGAAGTCCAGGGTTCTGGTCCTGCTGGGTATTCTGTTCCTTCCACACAGGATCCTGAACTCCATCTCGTGATCACTGCAGACAAGGCTGCCATTGACCACCACTGCTTCAACAAGGCCCTCCTTGTTGGTGAGTACAAGATCCAGCAGCACTCCTCTTCTAGTCGGCTTCTCCAACATTTGCATTAAGAAGTTATCACCAATGCACTGGAGGAACCTCCTAGACTGTGAAAGGCTGGCTGTGTGAGTCTTCCAGCAGATATCGGGGTAGTTAAAATCTCCCACGAGGACTAGGGACTGTAGTTGTGAGGCTGCTTTCAGCTGCCTGTAGAAAGCCTCATCAACTTCGTCATCTGGATCAGGAGGTCTGTAGTAGACCCCCACCACTGTATCACCCATGCCTGCCTGCCCCTTAATTCTTACCCACAGACTTTCAACTTGCCCCTCATCAGCCCCTGCACAAAACTCAATGCATTCTAGTTGCTCTCTCACATAAAGAGCAACTCCACCACCTCGCTTCCCCACCCTATCTTTCCTAAAAAGCACATAGCCATCCATGGCCACATGGCCACTCAAATAATGGAGTTTACTTGTATATTCTTTCATGTCATTTGCAATCCTAGGTGTTTTTTTTCCTTTAGTCATCTATTGAAACAATTTGCATTAGAGATGTCAGAATTATCTGAATGACTAAAGCTGGATCATTCAAATTAAACAAATATGACAGGTGATAAACTTGTATTGATTCAAGATAAGCTCACTCTGTAGTTCGAAAAGGATTTAGCAGTTGAAAGAAATAGAAACTGTGAAGAATTAGTACCACAAAGAACTAAATATATGCATCATGATCTCACATGTAAAAGATAAGTGTAATTCTAGGTATTTTTACAGAAATGGTAAATAAGAATATGGAGGCAATTCTTTCTTAAAATTAAATACAGCTGAAAATTATGCTAGTAAACAAAACAAATAAATGTTAAAAATTAGTATTTTTGAGGTTATCTAACGTTATATTGAATATTATACATGGATTTTGGTATCATCTGAGGGTCACATATCTCCCATTCACAGAAAATGACTGGTTCCCCTCTAGAAAAAAATCAGGCTAGATATACAGATTTAAGAAGTAGCAACTAAATTAGCTCTTATACAATTTCAAAATCCTGCCAAAGTTAAAGCAACACGTCAAAATCTCTTTTTTTAAAATGTGATGTTTCTTCAGCATGTCACAGAAAGGACTACCAACACTAAAGTGCACTGAGCAGAGGCAGCCCACACCAAGCTTTGTGAGCTTTTTTCTTAATCCTGTTAAGGAAGCAATATTTATAAGGATGAGATCTAAAGATTTGTATGACAACCCTCCTGTGTGTCACCAACACCCAATGCTTGAACCTAGGAGATTATGCTTGTAACTATGGAGATTAGTAACAACAAGCCCCCTTTGTTCTTTAGCCCTGTGGTATATACTGCAAGATTAACATTCTACATGTCATAAAGCAACCAAACCGGAGGTCTTCACTGTTTTTTTCCATAGCTAACAAAAAAAAAAAACAACCACCTACATACCTGCGTGTAATGTGTACAAACAGGACCAGAGCATTTGTAAGGACAGTATGGGTTGCATTCATGAGGATGGGGATACGTGAAATCTCTCACTTCGTCATACCATGCTTGGACATGAAATGTTGGAGGTCTGTACCTATGAAAGCCAGCAGTAGTTGATCAGATCATTCAAAAGTTGCAGCTTCTATCATTCTACCTTTAAGCAAATTTTGTTATATTTAGATAAAACAACATATAGTATAAAATATTATCTTAAACTACCTTCCCCAGTGTGCCCCCAAATTCTGCCCAATTGATGGAAGAAGGCTTGCAGGCCCATGTTCCCATAAACAGGTTTCAGCCCATGACTCTGCAGATCTCTCCAATTCTGTGTCCCACGTCTGAAATTTGAAAGAAAAGAAAGGGACGTCTTCTTATAAATATTTGGTCAGTATCTCTTATTAAAAATAATAAAAATAGAGGATTATCTGTTTTTAAAGCTTCTGTTACCAGGGCAGAAGACTGAAGAAAAAAAGCAACAGTTGACAATTGTATAGCCCATTTGTGTTACATAAGAACAAAAATGTTTTCACCAAGAGAAAAAAAAGTTTTAATCCCTGCACAGCATTCTCTTTTAAGGCATGTGCAGCCATGCTGCAGTGAATAAAAGGCAAATATGAAACTGAAAGGTTTAGATCAACTTTCCAAGATAAATTAAGTACATTTTCTGTCTTGTGAGATTTCTTTTCAGTAATAGGCACTTTTCTTAGTCAAAAGGGTATTATTCAACACATTTTCAACATAAGGCTTTACTTCCTCTAAACCAAGAGTTATCTGAAATAAAAGTCCTTTTCTCTCCCTTTTCTATAATCAGCTTTTATTGAAATAATACACAGTTCAAACACAAAATATGAAACCTAGAGTAAGGTTGTCATTCATTGTTTTTTTTGGCTAGGCTGGCAAAAAGGTGGCATTCATATTAATAAGAGGTATGCTTAGGACAAGTTAAAGAAAAAGATCAGATATTGTTGTTTATCACAATTGTTTATTCTTATTTTCTATTATTTAAGGGACACAGGAAAATAGGCTTGTAGCTGAAAGGCAAACAGAAGCTTCTTTCTTTCAAAAGCATACTAAAACCTGCTCTTCTTGAAATTATACCACACCATGTATGCATAGTTTTTACTGCACTACGCTGAGGTTTGTTCAAAGTGTCCATCCTGTGCAAAGTACCCTGATCACAACTTGACTTTTCAAATCTCCTCCTGATAGTTGCAGAACCAGTTTCCAGATGTCTGATTCTCTGATACCAGCACTCAGGTTAGGAAACTGAAATACCTTGAGGAAGGAAATATATTTCCTGGTAGATGTTCAATTATTTCCTAAATTCTAAGTTTCTTAGAGTGAGACTATGTTATCTAAATAATGGTAATTCAGTATTTCCAAACCAAGATTCCCATGTAGACACTGGAGATCATGTCTACAAATTTTTGGCACAGATTGAAGGTAAAAAACCTCTTAACACAGCCAAAGAATTCAGAAATATAACAGACAAATTCCTTGTGCTAGAATTTATTCTGCTATTGATTCTGACATGCAGTTTTCACATTATTAATCACATTACTCATCAAAAACATTTATGTCCTTGGTTATGAAAGACCATGATTGTGTAAAGACCTTAATATCCTCCAGTTTAATCCTAGAATATCTTCTTGGTTCTCTTCTGAAGAAGTCTCTAATGCATTGAATCTCATTTTGTCTGTTGTTGTTAGTATCACAGAATCATAGAATGGTTTGGGTTGGGAGGGACCTCACAGATCACCTAGTTCCTACCCCCTAGGTCACTCAAAGCCTCAATATTAATATTATCAGGAAGTAAGAAATGTACAGGATCCATTCTAATTCCCAAAACGCAACATCTGTTTTAACAGCATGATTCTAACAGTGTAATAATGATAGAATAAACATTTTAATCCATATATGGATACAAAAGTCTGACTTCAGGAAAAAGCAGGAGTTTTCTATTCACCCTATACAGCCTGTATTTCAACGTCATAAGCCACAACATTCTTTAATCTTCACAAGAAAATATTTTAATTTTAAATAAGAAAGCTTTATATAACAATTTGTATCAATCTTTTCTTTTTCACTTTTCTTGTCACACTGTCATAAATAGTTCTTCTTCCTATTGTACCCACTGTAAAAACCTTAGAGCTTCTTTCACATTCACTTTTTTTCTTATAAATTGTAGTACAATCGCTTCATCAATGGAACTACAAGATTTTAGTATTTTAAAACAAATGCCACAATATATTCTCTAATCAAGCATCCCTCCATTCATTCACCTCTGAAAACAGCAGTCTCAGTTAAAGGACTTGTACTGTTGTTGCAAGTTTTCTTCTCCATGCAAGTTTGAAAACATTTTATGCAGCTACTTTAACTGAAATTATTTTTTTGAAGATCAAAGCTAGGTAGCAATAGAAGCTGCCTGAATCAATTCCTTTAGCTTGTGAACGAGTTATCTTCAACAAAATGTTATTTTAAAGACTGATGATAGCTATGCATGACTGAGCCATCCAGAATTCTGCAAGAATAGCCTTTTGATGAAAAAACTGAAATTCATCATTAGTCCTCCTGAGAGATGATAACCCACACTCCAAGTTATTGTTGAGACTGGATACTGTCTTCAAAATATTCCTTCTTTTTCAACTGTTTCTCTGTCTTCATCCAAGTATAACATAGTCTTCACTCCCTCTTGCTTGCCTAGCCAGAGATAGGCACAATTCTAGGCCACAACCAGATGCAGCAAAGAAATGATCTTAATGGATGAGCAGATGGGATGCAGCAAAGCTCTTTGCAGGAAGCATAGTACATGAGACAGGATCACCAATGAGAAGCTTGGATATTTTTGCTGATTGCACAGTAACTCCTGACTCCAGAAAAGGTTGCTATATGAGACAGAGAGCCATCTCCAGTCTCCCCAAAAAGGAGTTTGTGTGCAAGATTATCTCAGAGAGGAATCTGCACGATTACTTAAGGACAAGAGGTTAGTCAGTTACAACTGTTATCTAAAAACAGCTTTAGAAATCAAATCTTTATAATAAAGAACATTATTTTTAGAACTTAAATAATTCATACTTCAGCACTTTTTTGTGTCACGGTTTGACTAAGGGTCTGCAATTGAACCAGCGACAACAACGC
>NW_009952893.1:7408590-7413337 GCF_000747805.2 Chaetura pelagica | reverse complement strand
AGGGAAAGGAGAGGGATAATGAGACTTTCCTAATTGAAAATTAAAATGGACAGCTTTAATTAACTACTAATGACAAAATATGTACAATGATATACAAGTATGTTCAGGAATATGCAAAACTCTTTTGCCTCCCCTGACCCCCAGCAACTCCCACTGCATCTCCTGAGCTGTGAGCAGTCCCGAAATGTCCCAGAGCTGCTGGAGAGAGCAGCAGAGCTGACAGGAGCTGAGGGGAGAGTTATGAGGGTCAGGAATGCACAGGCCTAGGGATCAATGGTGATGGATAGACAGAGTCCTCCCCAGGTGCCAGCAATAGATGGAAGAGAAGGGTCAATTTTGCTATCCATCTAGTCCACTCCTCCCTACAGAAAGGCTGGAGATAGGACTTTTCTGCTCCTGTAGCATTTGAAGCCACAGAGCAAAGTGTCCTTGGCATCTCAGCAGTAACAGAAACAATCCAGTGCAATCGGTTCACTAGCTGGAAAACTTGCTGCCAATTACAAGAGATTTTACTGAAGAAAAAAAATCAGTAAAAGGAAAATTGGCTTCATCCTGGCTCAAACCAGGACACTTTATGAAATGTCTGTGATACATTCTCATGGGAACTGTCTCTTAAATCATAATATAAATAGAAGCACAGAGAGGTAATTTTTTTATTAAAATATGCTACAAGATTTCACATAGATTTCATGCACTTATTAATTTTATTTAAAGTTTAATCACTAAAATGTTGCTTTAAAGTAATGAATAAAATGTTTTATGATAAAATAATCAGAAATCTAACAGTAAATAGCTGCTGTTGCGTAAGGATTGAATTTAGCCAATTATACTGCCTAACCCAACTGCACGGTAGGCTCATCAACAGATAACCCCAAATTCAAAATGTTATGAGGTATCTAGAATGAATCACATGTCAAAAATCTGCATACATATTTTGGGGTTGCAGCAAATTATGCCACATCTTGCTTTTCTCCCTGATGCATGTACCACACAACAAAGTTACTTCAGAACAGTCAGGTACAGTCAGATCCCTCAGGGATCAGTGCTGAGTCCAGTCCTGTTCAATAACTTTATCAATGACCTTGATGACGGGACAGTGTCTTCTCAGCAAGTTTGCTGATGACACAAAGCTGGGAGGATTGGCTGATTCACCCAAAGGTGGTGTGGCCATTCAGCGAGATCTGGACAGGCTGCAGAGCTGGGCAAAGAGGAACATACTGAGATTCAACAAGAGCAAGTGCAGAGTCCTGCTCTTGGGAAGGAACAACAAAATGCTCTAGTACAGGCTAGGAGGTCATCCACTAGAGAACAGCTCCATGGAGAAGGACCATGGAGTCCTGGTAGACAAGTTATCCATGGGACAACAACGTGCCCTTGTGGCCAAGAAGGCCAATGGTATCTTGGGGTGCATTAAGAGGAGTGTCTCCAGCAGATAAAGGGAGGTTCTCCTCTCCCTCTACACATCTCTGGTAAGACCTCACTTGAGAGTATTGTGTCCAGTTCTGGGCTCCCCAGTTCAAGAGGGACAGGGATCTGCTTGAGAGAGTCCAACAGAGGGCTACGAGAATGATTAAGGGACTGGAACACCTGTCTTACAAGGACAAGTTCCACCTCAATGTGAAGAAGAACTTCTTTACTGTGAGGGTTAGAGAGCACTGGAACAGGCTCCCCAGAGAGGTTGTGGAGTCTCCCTTTCTGAAGACTTTCAAAACCTGTCTGGATGCCTTTCTGAGTGATCTGCCCTAGATGGTGGTTTGTTTTCTTGTTTTGTTTTCTGTTTTTTTTGTCCTGCTCTGGCAGGGGGGTTGGACTCAATGATCTTTGAAGATCCCTTCCAACCCTTAATATTCTGTGATTATGTGAATACAGGGTTATAATGACAAATACAGCTTCCTACCTCATAAAGTACAGTTTCCCAGAGTAAAATTTAGGAAGGCCTTTGGTTCAGTGCTTTCTAACCTTCTGCAAACATAAATAATTTTGATCAGCCTTTGAAATGTGAAATTTCAGTCTGTGAAAACTTGACCCCATTATCTTACCTCTTTTCTATATTTTACTTAGGCATTGAATCCTTCCTAATTTCAGCTTTCACAGGTAGTAACTATTTGTGTCTGACAAATTAACTTCTTTACAACTGCAGTCCTGAAGACTTTCTTTATCTTACAAGTCACATAAATGCCTTTTACAAGTCATGTACCAGATTTACAAGTTTTTGGACCTGGCCTTAACTAAGAAAGACATAAATCTCTTATATTCCAGTCTGCACCGGATGTTTCATCTCTTGGAAATTTTTCTCAGAATTTTGTCCATATCTGCTTTAAGGAGGGACTATGCAATTAAAAAAAACAAAACTATTTCAATTAAGCTACAGGCAATGGTATCACAAGTCTAAATTTGCTCTGTAAGCACACATTTCTTCTGATTCACTCAAATAATTTAGACATCTAGTACTTTGGGTACCCTTATGCTGACAGCTGATGTCTCAAGTGTTGAGTACACATGGGCATAGGCAATATTGAGTTTCAAGATCAACATTCTGCAAGGCAGACTTCAAGCAAGTGCTTATTCTTTAATATTTAATCAAGATACTATCTCTTAGCTTTTAATCTTGCCAAATGTACTCTTCCTTAAACCCCTATGTCATGCAGACATGACTAAGATATCAAGTAATACCCCAATTTATGAGGAATAGTATTTTCTTCTAATTAAATATGTATATTCAGAACAGAAGATTCAGATGCTAAAAAACAGCTTCTTATCCATCAAAAAGGACATATTTCTCTGAAGAAAGTTACCAGCATAATCACTTCCCTTTACTCTTGTATTCTCCTCTGTGACAGAAACAGTCTGCATTAACTTTTCAGGTGTATTATTCATTCACAAACAAAACCCTGAGTTCAAGGCTCAGTACTTCTCTCAACTTGATTTCATCATCTATTCTGAATTGTCTATCACTGACAAGATGCCATGGTCTACAGCTCAGATGCTGCTGCTATTCAAACCAGTACACCCACACAGTAGAATTGTTATTTCAAACTTACATCGGAGCCACTATGTCCAGCAGGTGCACTGACTAAACTTCCAGCCTCTGCAAGCACCTATTTTACAGTAAGAGGAGAAAACATTTAGCTCTACATACTTCAGCTTTGCAGTCTCAGTAGAGTTGTATACTTTCATCTAGTGTCTTTCTGTTTTAGCTTTGGAAAACAACTTGCATACCATCTGAGTATCATGATTATTTCTGCTATTTCTGCTGCATTTGCTAGAGAGTTCATAGTAGATCAAAAACATTCCCTTTCATGAAACCAGGAGTCTTTTAGACCAGGCTGCAATAACACCATGACTGAACTCAAAGGCAATTAGGATTTGTTTGTTTTTTTAAAATTTAGATCAGGAATGTACTTTTGAAATGAAGCTCCTCATCACCCCACTTACTGTGCATCATAGAGCACTCTTGGAGGACAAACTGGACTCTTTCCTAGTAAAATTCCAGGAGTTGTGCTCCAGGAGTGCATCTAACACTTGGCAGCTGTCCATGGGTAGTCAGTCCACGCAGATTAGACCTAGTTAAAAATAAGAAGCCCTGAAACATGGACAGCATGAATGTCAAGTCCTCAGCATCAACTCTTTTGCTCTACAAGTCTTCTCCTATTGCACCACAACATCTGCCAACATAGGCATTGCCATCATCAGTGCCTTGTTAAAACACCACACATCAAAGACATACGCACAAATGACAGTATCAGTGTTCCACAAATGTTTCACATCTCCCAGACTAGCTGAAGCTAAAAACCAGGTGACAGACTGAGTGGTAGTAGCAGTTACTCCCAATGCTGACTCTTCTACCCATGAAGGTTTAAAGTTTTGCAGAAGGGACGTTGAATGCAATACAGATCTTCTGAATTATTCTGGTCTACAAGATATCACCCTAAAATCAACCACAACTAACACCAGTTTAACTTTACAGACTGGACTTCAAATTGTGGCATTTAACCTCTGTCAACACAGGGTGCAAGTAATGTGTCTACTGAAACCAATGCTCTCCTTACGGAGGAGCTGATGCTTCAGTGAAGATACCACAGCTTAAATCACAATTCATCAACAGCCAAACTAATTACATGGCATGGGATTAACCTTCCCTGAATTTAAATAGCCTCAAAGCAGATACCTACATCTGAGCTAATTATCTAAATTACCTTTGCAGTTACACAGACAAATAAGCATCTATAGATAGAGATAATTTTAGCTACCCACCTTTAATTGAGATAAACTGTGTGTTGAAAAATCTCATTTTTTTCTACTAATTATAAAGGAGACTGGTTTAGACGCAGACATGTATACCACAGACATCAAAAGCTTAGTGAGATGAATCCCACCATTTGTGTTCTGCGAGTGTGAAATCAAGAGAACATTGTGACCCAAGGCAGACCAGCATAAGTGAGTCCACCAGTTTTACCAACTGCTACTGCAGCAGAACAGGGAAGCTCAGTTGCTTAAAATATGTTCTCCAGTAAAATTAAAAAAAATAAAAAATACAGTGATAACATTTTAATTGGAGAGAATTTCATATACCTAGGAAGGTGGAAAATATCATATTGGATGGTACTATATGGAAAGAAAAAAGGGGCAAAAATTTAAGCTCAATATAGATGGAAATATAAGTACAGTGGGCATCACTGAAAGTAAACATTTATCATGGCATAGTACAAATACCTCATTGCTGTATACATTCTAAATATAGGGAAAG